>NW_027632872.1:0-135221 GCF_902686455.1 Sciurus vulgaris | reverse complement strand
TCATGTACCTGCTCCCCCGCCTGTCACCATTTCTGACATTGGTGTGTGAGGCAGAGTAGAGGGGCTGGGTGCCTGCAGGTGTTTCCCAACCTCCTTGCACCTCAATTACCTCATGTATAAAATGAAAATAATAACCTCACTTGCCTCTGAGGCTGACCATGGGGACTCCATGAATTAAAGACTGTTTGCTGCTAGTTAATACTGTTTCCTACAAAGGCTACTTGTCCAATAAGTTAATGAAGCTTAAACTTTCAAAGCCTGTCCTGCAGACCCTCCTCCCTGGCCCTGTATTTCATATTGATGATTTGGTCTTTTGTTTTTTAAGTAGGTCCGCAGATAGAATGTTTCTGGTCCCTTACTCTAGGACCCACTGGTGATTATCTAGAAAACAACTTTTGGTTGCTCCAGCTCTGTCTAACTCAGAAGAGAAGCTTCTAGGTGTTGAACGTGAAGACATGGGATGGGCTCTTCTTCCTGATTGGGACATTGGCTTTTCTTTCAAAGACCAGAGGCCACAGGTAGCGAGCCATCTAGATGTGCTCATCCTAGTTTGCAGGACTGTGTCTGTGGGAAAGCCCGAAGCCCCTGTCTCCTGCACCCCCTCAGTCCTGGCCAAACTGGGTCCAGTTGGTCCTCAGTCCAGTGGTGGAGGACAAAGTGTGCCATTCACCATGGGGCTCCCAGCTATCAGAGCATGGGGACAAGCCACATACCCAGGAGATATGTGGGAATGAAGGCGGGCAAGCCAAGCATTGGTGGAGTGGGAGCTTGGAGGAGGGAGGGCACCAGGATCCCAGGAGGGCAGATGGCTTTTGTGCAGAGCCAGTGTGAAAAACACAAACCTGCCATAGATTTGTCAGATCAGAAAAGTGCCATGACCGTGTCGAGGGCTGTGGAATGGCCAACAGTCTATCTTCCATTTCAGATCCCATATCAGCATTTTTTCAGCTTGGAAGCAATGCCCACGCCAGTGTACAGAGCAGAGCAGGTGCAGACTGTTCCCATGGGGAATGCACCTGGGACAGGCAGGCTTGACTCTGGGCTGGGGGCAAGCTGCATGGCTGACCCAAGTCTACAGGCTGGGTAGACTCCAATTTCCAGAGGACCCGGGATCACAGCCCAATGGTGCAGCATGATGCAGGAGATCTGAATTTTACTTAGTGCAACACCCTTCTAGCCAGAATGCAGCACAATGCAGGACACTTACATCTGAGCCCCACACCTCCTGGGGTTGGCTCAGCTATCCCAGTGACATCTCTATAAAGCCCATAGGGGAGAGAGTTAAGATATTGGAGAGAACCTTATGATTTCTGCAGGCCTGGACAGAACCTTGAGGTAGCCACAGATGGTTCTATTGGAAAGGCATCCTTCTCCTCTGCCAAGGATGGAGAAGTCTTTCAAGGTTATTTATTTTCATTTTTAAAAGATCCTTTTCAATTTTAGATATATTTTTAAAGGTTTCATGTTGGTGCATGGGAAAAAGAGATTGCTTTCGCCCCAGGTGAGCTGTGTCATACACACACATGACTTGACACATAGAAAATAAGAAAGCCAGGAAAATAACAAGGGCCAGACTGGAATTTCACAAATTTTATTTTTCTTCCATTTCAGAATAAACACTTGGTTTTTTAATGAGGCACAGGACTACTGAAAATTAGACTGATTTCCTTTTCAAGTGTGGTATCAGTTAACGGGGTATATATTCCAGAAGCTGCAATCACTTCAAACATTTACTTAAGGAAAACAGGAAGAGTTGAATTAAAAAAAATCTAAATGTGTAGACAACAATGGAAAACTAAGTCCACAAATCTGATTTATTTACTTATATCAGTATATTTTTATACATCTGGTTTTTGGACAGTGGGTTTTTAAGATTAAGAATACTGATAAAAAGTGATAAAAAGTTTTAGAATTTTTTGATACATGATTTCACCTGTATAATGATCAGATTCTTCATGTTGCTACTTGTTGGTAGCTATTTTCTTAAAATTTAATGCTGCAGACATCTTAAATTGATCTGTGTTCCCCTTAAAAACAAATAACCCTTTGAAAAAGAAGGTGAAAAACAAATGAGATGTTGTCAAAGCTCCATCACAACTTGTGAATCAAGATCATAGTTCAAAAGGCAATATCTTTGGAGGCTAAACAGTATCTACAGAAAGTTTTTCACCTTAACATGAAGGGAGAATGATCTTGTAGGATTTTCTGTTTTGGAACTAATATGCTAAATCATTTCAGAGTTGATGGTCATAGAGTCTTTGAAAACAGCATTTTTCAAGGATGGTAAATACACTAATGTTGAAAACTAGTAAAAAGCAATGTTTTCTTTCTGCAAGATTCTGAACAGCTTATCTTAATTTTAGTTATATGTGTTCAAATACTGAATGCTCATCCCACCACTCTGCTATTCCCATGAACTGTTTAATTTTGTGTATGTGTGAAAACCATAGCTAAAGGATGTTCTGTCTCACTTTGGACTGTCTCAAAGATGCTCAACACTGATTTCATTCAAGAAGAACTCTTTAAGTCCTTGCTCTATTTTGAACTAATTGATGTTATAAGAATAAACCTGGAGATATTTATTTTCTAGTACTGCTTTTTGATTTATTTATTCTTTCACCACAAAATCCCAAATTAGGTTAAAAATCAATTTTTTCATAATTGTAAAATGTTATATTGCAGTTCATTGCCAAACATCACAACTGCATATTTGCAATAATTAATATATCTTATGAATCAGCACAGAACACTGAGTAAAATGAGGCATCTGCCACAGAATCTTCTCCCTGTGCTATTTATTCAGCAATGCCCAGAAATTCCCCAGGGGCACAGAAGTCATGGCCAGGGCACGGGCTTCTGTACACAGTGATGGTTTCTGTAGGGAAAAGGCTCCGATGTCATACTACTTTCCTTGTTTTAGACTACAATTTTTGCAGGCAAGTGTCTCCGACTGCTTCTCTGATTTATTCACTCTGCATCCAGGAAGAATCCTTTTCCCTGACCAGTCAATTAGGTGCTCCTTAGGAGCAAGGGATTTTGGAAAATTCTGTGCATCCTTTTCTCAGTAGTTCCTCTCAGCTGAGAGCCTTAGAGATGGATAAGTGTACTGTGGCTGCCCGACAGGCACTGAAATTTGGAGCAGGAAGACTTCTTCCAAAAGCCTTTCACAGAGAATGAGCACAGTTTCACAAATGGCCACTAGATGGCACATGACAACCATTTCTGTCAGTCACTTGGGAGGGCACCTGTCCTAGTTTTTCATAGGGTACCATTGGGTTCTAAACAGTTCCTCCAAGACAATTTCACTCCTAGATTGTTACTGTCATTTCAGTCTTTAAACAGAAGCTAAGGGGTCCTGGTTTACATTTGAACATAGGGGAAGTTGCACTGGAGGAACCTTTATCAGGTTGTGCACCCCTGTATCTCCACATTGCCATTAATAAGCATTGATCCTTAAAGCTCAATTAAGACATAAATAGTAAGCACCAACCTGTATCTATCCATTCATCTACCAAGGCTTCCACAAATGTTTATTAAGTGTCTATGCTCTGCAAATGTCATTCATGTTTCTAAAATGTTAAAAGAATCTTTTATTACCAGAAAATGAGGATGAGTAGCAGAAAATAAAGACATCAATTTTATGTTGTCCAGTTGGGTCACAGATATATAGTTACACGTGAAATTGGATTTACTATATGTTCCTACATGCACATGCAGTAGTTTGGCTAATTTCATTCTGCTCTTCCTCCCCTTCCATCCCCTTTCTCTACTCCACTCTTCTCCCTTCTATTTTCATGAAATTGTCCCCTCTTCCTTTTTAATTCCTTAATTCTCTCTAGCTTTTGCATGTAAGAGAAAACATTTGACCCTTGACTTTCTGAATCTGGCTTGTTTCTCTCAGCGTGATGTTCTCCAGTTCTGTCCGTTTACCAGAAAATGAGATAATTTCTTTCCTTTTTATGGCTAAGTGAAACTCCATTGTGTGTTTAACCACATTTTCTTAATCAATTCATTTGTTTATGGGCGCCTGGGCTGGTTCCATAACTTGGATTTTATGAATTGCACTTCTATATAAACATTGCTACACCTGTTTTGCTGTAGAATGCTATTTTACTTCTTTTGGATAAATATCTCGTAATAAAATCGCTGAATTATATGGTGGGTCCATTCCTAGTCTTCTGAGGAATTTCCATTCTGCTTCCAAAGTGACTGTACTAATTTGCAGTCTCACCAACAATGTATAAATGTGCTTGTGCCCCACATTCTCTCCAGCATTTATTATTACTTGTATTTTGGTGATGGACATTTTAACTATAGAGTGAGATGAAATTTCAGGGTAGTTTTGATTTGTATTTCCCTGGCTGCTATTAATCACTTGTTATAAAATCAATCTGAATGTCAGGAACAAAAACAATACCATGAAGTACTGTATAAATTCTCTCCCTCTTACAGCAAAATATGTTTCCCATGCTTAAGGAAATGTAAACTTCTATAAATAAAACAGATTAATAAAACAGACAAATTCTGTAGTGGAGTTAGTTTTCTCTTTTGTGTACATTTTCACCAGGTATAGTAATGGGTCTTTCATGACATTAATTTTAAAGCTTATTTAATCTAAATCAAAACCATTGAGATTATATCAGTTATGTACTCTGGCCACAACAGAATTGTTATAATCAATAGCAATAATAAAATAATGACATAGCACACCACAAAATATTAGAGAAATTAACACCTTCTAATTAACTCATCAAAGAAGAAGTGACAGGGGCTATTAGCAAACAACTTCAAGTGAACGATGATTAATATGCAGACCTAAGCCCAGACTAGGTCTGGAAAGCCCAAGTTTAACCTGTGTGGAGGCTAGTAATGAACCTCAGCAAACGTTCACCTCTCCCAAATTATCACTGGCTCTGTGACCCCTTGAGGAGCAGGTGAGACAGATCATTCAATGTGAATATTTAAACTTTTTTTCTTACACACCAAGCTTAAACCTAACCTTGGTGATAGGTTTTAAATATAAAAAGAAAATACATTCTAAGTAACTTAAAGGAAAAAAATGTGTCATGAATTCAGTAAATGTAAGTACACCTGAATGTCTGATAAAACAGATCAAGACAATGGGTATCACAATGAAAATAGCAATAGAGAACTCCTAAAATATCGAGATAATTCAACATTGTCAATATTTCACAGACCAACTCTGTCAGCCTGAGTTACAAGCCAATACTATAGTGCTTTAGTCTCATCAGACACTTAGTAAATTCATCCTATCACACTAGACTATATTGATCCAGAAAAAATGTCCCAGGCCTTAAGATGCTTAAAATAACAAATATGAGATAACTTTAACTTGTGGGGGGGATCCACAAAAATCCTGATAAAACTAGAATTAAAACATTTGGAATAAATTTTAATTATATGATTTAAAAAATGTGTGTATGTTCATGTGCACAAGCACACAAGCACACGTAAATCAAGACTTATCACATTATTTCTTTTAGGGATTCTTTTTGTCTCCCCTGCACATTTATTTCTTGTTCTTCCTGAACTTAGTTAACTACTTCAGATGTTCTTACATCAGAATCTGACAGTCTACATTTCAGATATCTCACCCATAAACATACAGGGTTTGGGAAAAAAAAAAAGAATTTTCACAACCAAGACAAAACACCTTTTGCATTTTCCATTAACAAGGAAAAAACAAAAGTACAAAGTCACTATAGGAACCTTCAGCACATACTGACCTCTGAGGGTCAAAAAGAAATACTATGAAACTGGACGCATTCCACTCCCCAGACATGCCACAGCACAGGGCACCCCAGCAACTCACCCTCTTTTCCTTCCAAAGTTCTTCTCTCTTGAATTCGAAGACCTCAATCCACCGTGAGATTAAGCGTTTGCTGATGATCAAGAGCAGACCATGAGCACCTCCATGACGGACCTCCCGGCAGGTATTCTTCCTCCAAAGGAGCTTGGCAAACGGCAGCAAGGGGTTTATATAGGACTTGGGCTACTGTGATTGGTCCACAGTTATGCTAATTAGGGTTTGCAAAGGTACCAATGCTATTGGTCCAAAACGTGCAAACGCTATTGGTCAGTTCTTGAGTCCCGGCTTTCATTCACTTTGGCCCCACTTCCTTTTTCTCAATGAAGGTTGAGAAGTGGGAGGTTGAGGTCCCGGATGTCCGCGGTGCTGTGTGGGGCAGGCCACTGTGACAGGCCTCCCTACTGTTTCCTGGGTCTGACAGCTGCAGGGTGACAGGTGAGCAAGCCTTCGTCCCCCGTGGTGTTGGCTCCCCGAGCTTATGTGGCAGCGTTCATGCTGCAACAGGGCCTCCTTGCTCAGACCACTCAGGCCCGCCTCCACCACTCCATCGCGCCACTGCCGCTCTCCTACCCTTGGCCTTGCACTGACACCTATGAAGACCAGCAGTGCAGACCCTCAGAGTCCACTGGCCTCCCAGCTGGTGACTCCGGTGGGAGGGTCAGAGGTCTGCTGCTCTTCTACGCTGTCCCCGCCCCCTTCCCCGCGCCACCCCATAGTCCCGCTGACCCAGATTCTCGCTCACATTGGCTTCCTGACAAAGGAGTCCCGCGGGTGCTGAAGGGCGGACCTCTAGTGCAGATGGTGCAGTAGGCGGACATCCTGGCTGCTCTCTCCATCCTGGGCCACAGCCTGTGGGTCACCTTATCCCTGAAGGAGCTGCAGAGGTGAGTGCTGGGGACCGCAAGTGCACTGTGATGGGGTGGGAAGGAACCTAGGAGAACATCCCAGAAGCCCCTGCTCCACCGCAGGTCCCATGGCTCACGGATCCTGGGAGGCTTCCTGGCTTTCTGTCAGGTACTGGCATCCCCAGGTCCCCACTGACCCGCTCTGTCTGCCTCCTACTCCCCCTACATGCTGACACTCAGTCACGTTTCGGATGCACCCAGGAAGTGTGTTTGCACAGTACAGTTCTAACGGTGTCCTGGTCTCCATCTCTGAGCCTGTGTTGGGGGACAGTGTTTGCATTTAGGGGCTGACAAATTTGGCTTGAGGGCCGGGCACGGAGGTGCACCCTGTAATCCCAGCGGCTCCAGAGGCTGAGTCAGGAGGATTGTTATTTCAAAGCCAGCCTCAGCAAAAGCGAGGTGCTAAGCAACTCAGTGAGACCCTGTCTCTAAATAAAATAGGGTTGGGGTGTGGCCCAGTGGCCAAGTACCCCTGAGTTCAATCCCCAGTACCCACCCCCAGAAAAAAATTGGCTTGAGGGACTGAGGCACATAATGAAGATGGAATCCCTGGTGCCTGCCACCATGGTGGTTTGGGCACACCCATGGGAGTTTCTCTTTGAGGCCAGTCTCAGCAATTTGGCAAGATTCTGTCTCAAAATTTAAAAAAAAAAAAAAGTACTTTGGATGTGGCTCAGTGAGGAAGTGCCCCTGGGTTCAATTCCCAGTACCAGTAAAAAAAAAAAAAAAAAAAAAAAAAAAAGGAAAGAGAATATGAGTCAGTTCCTGCTGCCATAGCAAAGCAGCACAGACCAAATGGCTTAAACAACAGAAATGCATTTTCTCACAGTTCTGTAGGCTAAAGTGCAAGGTCAAGTCCAGTGTCAAGTGTGGCTTCTCTTCCTGGTCTGAAGATAGCCACTGCATCCTCACAGCCTTTTGTCTGTGCACACAGGGGCCAGGGGACATCTTGTAACAGCCCTCTCAGGTCAGGGCCTTTCCTTGTGGCTGCCTTTAACTTTGGCTATCTCCCCAAAGCCCCAATCTCCAAACATGTGCCTGTGTTGGGCTTCAATGCAGGAATTTGGGGCAGAACTTTATTCAGTCTATTAACATGAAAGGATATAAGGAAAATGAAAGGTGGTGGGGAGAGAGGTTGAAATAGAAAGTGGAGGACATGGGAGGAGAAGAGGAGGCCAGAACCAGGGGCAGGATGGGGACCAGGTGATGCTGGGAACACAGGAGTGCCTGGTGTGGACACTGGGAGCCAGCAGCATTGAGCCCATGCAACATTTGGAACAGCTGGGTGGGAGTTTTCTGCTGGCAAAAGATGAAGTTGGAGCTGGACTCAGTCATCCCAGTGTCTCGGGAGGCTGAGGCAGGAGGATTATGAGTTCAAAGTCAGCCTCAGCAAAAGTGAGGCCCTGAGTAACTCAGTGAAACCCTGTCTGTAAATATAATACAAAACAGGGCTGAGGAGGTGGCTCAGTGGTCAAGTGCCCCTGAGTTCAATCCCAGTACCCCCTCCCCAAATAAGGAAAGATGAAGTTTGGGGAAAAAAAAAAAAAAAAAAAAAAAACGTATTTGGGACTCATAAGGACCCTTGGATAGAACGAACTGAAAATGAACAAAAATCTTCAGAGTCAACCACTCCAAGATTTTTATTTTGCCTAGAGTAAAAAAAGACCAGAGTGAGAAAGGCGCTGGCTTCAGGTCACACAGCACGCTCAAATCAAGGTCTTCCAATGGCAAGTGCAAGTTGTTTCCAAGTGGTTTTTGTTCTGATTCAGTCTTTTTGTTTGTTTCACTTCTTATTGTTGTTTTGTTTTGTTCTGTTTCTTTCTGCAGGTCAGAGGGAACAATGGACAGTGGGCATAGAAGATGCAACCTGGGTCAGAAAATTAAGGGTCTGTGAAGCAGGACTGGGCTCAAGAGCTAAAGCAAGAGGTATTAACAGAGCTCAGTGTTCCTGGGATTCAGAGGAGGTAGACAGTTGTGCAGGCTGTGCACTGCACAAGGACCCTTGACTGAAGACCTGACTGGTGGCTGAAACCCAGTTCCCACTCTGGGACAGCTGTGCACCCTGGCAGCAAGTGGTGTCTCTGCAAAGGGTAGTCTTCCAATTTTCAGAAAGGTCACACAAGGGCTGTGAAAGAATCTTTGGACAGGATGAAGATGCCCTGCACCTGCTACAAGCTGGGACCTGTAGGAATCCTGCTCACATTATCTCACTTGACCCCTGTGACTAACTCTGCATTGTCCTTGGTGTTCTTATCCTGCAGAAGCAATCCGAGGCTCCAGGCAGCAAGCAGGTTTGTCAAAGGGCCCACCCGCACAGCTTTTTGCCCAATTGCTGCCCTGGGCTGGGAGGAGGAGTTGTTTGGGTTTGTGCTGAGTTTCAGCAGCACCACCTCAAAGCACCTCTGGCCCCCAAGGGGATTGGGACCCCCCAGGTCCCAGCCTCCAGGGCCTCGTCTGCTGGGCCAAGACCTGGGTGGGCTGCTTCCTGGCTGCCCTCTCCTCCAGCCAACTGTGAGCTCTGCCTCTCCCCTGAGTGCTGGAGATCTCTCTCCTCTTCTCCTGGGTAAAGGTGGACAGTTGTTCTTACTGCTTCACTGCTATGCTGAACCGAGAATTCTATGTGGGTACCGGGAGACGGGCAGGTCCACAGCAGTTCAGCCTGATGCCTCTGAAGTCCTCTGTGATCTGCTCGATCTTTAGGAAAATACTTCCATGACAAAGTTTTCTAAGTATTGGAATTAATCAATTTAAACACGGCACAGGCACAAGAGGTAACGCACGTCCTGATGGGCGGCTCAGAGAACCTGCACACTTGACAGCCTTGGAGCCAGTGCCCAGGTTAAGAAATAGGACCCCACTGGTTGCCCACTGGTTCCAGGACACCCGTGTCCACACACACCACAGACGCTGAAGCCCTTCTGTAAATCAGCAGAGAACCTGCCTGTGCCCTCCTGTGACTTTAAATCCTCTCAAGATGACTTATACTCCCTAAGGCAACGTAAGTGCTGGGGAAAGAGTTGTTACTCTGCATTGTTCAGGGATTGGCGGTCTCTTCCTGGCAGGTACCAGGTTTACCCCATTGCTTTTAATCTGTGGCTGGTTGAATTGGGGGATGGGGACCCACAGAGGGCCGGCTGGACTATTGGTAACCTGTAAGCCCCTCTTTGCAAGCCATGCCACTCAATGCCCCCCAAAGATAATGGCTGTCCTAGCTGTAGACCCACACGCTGGTTTTGCCTGTTTTTGGTTTTGATGGAATGGAAGCCTCCAAAACTTTCTTTCCACTTTTTTTTTTTTTTTTTTTTTTTTTTTTTTTTTTTTTTGGTACTGGTTTGAACCCAGTACCACTGGTCACATCCCCAGACCTTTTTTATATTTTTCTATTTTATTTTGAGACAGGGCCTCACTTGGTTGCTTAGGGTCTTGCTAAGTTGCTGAGGCTGGCCTCCAACTTTTGATCCTCCTGTCTCAGCCTCCTGAGCCAGTGGGGTGATAGGCTGTCACTTCAGGGCAGAAGCTTCTCACTGTGTCTCAGCCCATTCACTCTGTGTGGTGTCTATGAGGGTTAGCCTTGCTCTTGGGCATGGGGTAGAGTCCTCCTTTTTTCCCTGCATACTATTCCATCATGGGAATGGACCACAAATTGTGTCTCCATTCTCCTGTGCAGGGGCAGCAGAGGCCGTCACAGATGCTCCTGCTACAAATAAGTGGTGGACTTCTGTACATTCTGGCATGTCTGGAACAGGAACCCCTGGGCTCCTTGCTGAGACCCTTTGTGCCTGCTAATGATGGTCTCCCAGCCACCCCTGTTATCAGGTTCCTATCTGCATTTGCTCCTATCTTCCCAATGCCTTGTGTGTAACAAGTGCTCAATAAATGCTAGTTGAATAAACAAAGGCACGAATGGAGGAGCATGGATGGAACACCAAGCCCAGATGGCAGACCCAGGCCTGACTCCTCATGTCCCCACCTGTCTCCCCACACCTGGGGAGCAGGGCGCAGAGGGGGATCTGAGGCAGGGTGTCGCCAACCCCACCTGTGAGTTGGAGGGTCAGGGCCACAGCTGACTGTCTCCAGCCTGGGCACGTCCCAGGGCAGTGGCCTCCACCTGTCCATGGGGCCTCCTGACTCTGGAAATCACCAAAACATGTGACCTTCAGCCTCAGGAGCCTGAGCCTCCAGGAAATCCCACTGGATGTGTTCCTCTGCCTAATGGGAGGTCAGGAGGCCTGGAGAGGTGCGGCCTTCCCCAGGCGCCTACCAGTTTCAGAAACGTGGGCAATGCTGACAGGTTCTGGGAGAGGAGCATCCCCACAGCTGCCAATGTGGGGCCTCCAGGTGCCTCCCGGAACGCAGGCTTCTGGCCGCAGGGAAGGCCATGCCCAGCGCCTGCCAGTCCTGTCTGCCTGGCTTCAGGGTTAGTTTTGTTTTTTCTGTTTTTCTCTGACCAATAAATATATGAAAAAATGCTCAACCTCTTCAGCAATCAAGAAAATGCAAATCAAAACAACATTGAGATTCCCTCTTAGCCAAGTCAGATTGGCTATTATCAAAACAAAACAAAACAAAACAAATAACAAATGCTGTAAGGATAAGGGAAAGAGGAACCCCTATACATTGTTGGTGGGAATGCAAATTAATACAGCCTCTGTAGAAAACAGTTTGGAGGCCCCTCAAAAAAAAAAAAAAAAAATAGAATTACCAATGGAACTGAAGACCATTGTGCTAAGTAAACTAAGTCAAATTCACATGTTTTACTTCACATGTGAAATGCAAATCAAAACCACCCTAAGATTCCATCTCACCCCAATTAGAATGGCGATTATCAAGAATACGAGCAACAACAGGTGTTGGCAAGGATGTGGGGAGAAAGGTACACTCATACACTGCTGGTGGGGCTGCAAATTAGTGCAGCCACTATGGAAAACAGTGTGGAGATTCCTTAGAAAACTTGGAATGGAACCACCATTTGACCCAGCTATCCCACTCCTTGGCCTATACCCAAAGGACTTAAAATCTGCATACTACAGAAATACAGCCACATCAATGTTCATAGCTGCTCAATTCACAATAGCCAGACTGTGGAACCAACCTAGATGCCCTTCAATTGATGAGTGGATAAAGAAACTGTGGTATATATATGCAATGGAATATTACTCAGCCATAAAGAATGATAAAATTATGACATTTGCAGGCAAATGGATGAAATTGGAGAATATCATGCTAAGTGAGATAGGCCGATCTCAAAAAGCCAAAGGACGAATGATCGCTGATAAGTGGAGGATGACACATAATGGGGGGGAGGGAAGGGTTAGAGTTAGGGTTAGGGAGGGGGGCAAGTATGGAGGAAGGAACTACTGTATAGAGGGTAAAGAGGGGTGGGAGGGGTGGGGGGAAGGGAAAAAATAACAATGAATCAAACAACATTGCTCTATGTAAATTTATGATTACACAAATGGTATGCCTTTACGCCATGTACAAACAGAGAAACAACATGTATCCCATTTGTTTACAATAAAAAAAAAATTGTGATAAAAAAAAAAAGCAAAAAAGGTATGAAACTAGAAGCAGAATATTTAGGGAAGGGCAAGGGACTAGAGGGAGGAGGAACTGGTAGTAAGAAGGGAGTAGAGAGGGTGGATATAATCAAAGCACTTTAAATGCATATATGGAAAATCACAATGAAACCTATTAATTTGTACAATTAATATGAACTAAGCATTAAATTTTTACAAGAGAATAGACAGCAGACCTCCTTACAACTCTTTTAGCATATAAGGAGAATGGGGCTCCAATGATGATTTCCACTTTTACTGTTCAATGTGAAAAAATTGGGGGATATTGATGAACATCTGGAGAATCAGCCAACACAAACAGCTTGAAACTAAAGATTGGGAAACCATAAATTCCATGTTGGTAAGCACTAAATTTAGTCCCTGGTTTCATGTTAGATGTGATTTATTCTGAATTCCTTATTTTTCATCTCCCACAAATCAAATCATGCTACAGTATGTACTTAATTGGTGTTGAAATCCTTCCAAACACGTTTGGTGCTTGCTAGCTTCCTATTTGACGTTAATCAAAAGACAAAGATGAAAATCATCACCACCAGCCATCTAAAGGGAAACAGATGAAGTGCCAAAACAATAACACCCAGTGTTAGGACTGTAACAAATATCATCAATCAGGCCACTGGCAGGCTGGCCACATCTCCATCTGTGAGGCTGTCAGGCCTAATGATCTTAGTAGGGCTGGGCTGGAGCAGAGGCTCAAAAGCAGGCTTCCCTGGAGAGCCACACCACTGACTCACTGGTTGATCCTCTTCCTTTTCAATTAAACTTCAGAACATGCATGACCAGGAGGTTTGAGTTGGTGGTGTGGTCTCACCCTGCTCACTGTGCTTCTGCCTGCACAGGAGAGAGGTTCCACATTGGTGGGTGGGCAGTAGTTGGGTGAGCCAAAGGGGAAAGAGCCTGAAAGATGTTGGAATCAGCCACTTCAGAGCTGTGTGGCTGAATCTCCCTGAGCCTCTGTTTCCCTAACTCTAAAGTGTGATAGTAATAGTTACCTTGCAGAGCTGCTCAGAGGAGAAATTAGATAAAGAAAACAAACACTTAGGTTCACAGGCAACATGAAAGCTCCTTAAAGTGTTGAAGAGTCTATGAGTGGAAGTCTGAAGCATGGCCCAGTAAATCAACAGCTAGAAAAAGAAGCCTGTGCTGAGACAAGCAGAACCCTGGCATTGACTTGGGCACGTGTGGAGTCAAATTTTGATTTTCCACATAAAAGCTCCATGAGCATAATAAAGAGCCTTAAGGTACCACTGTACATGTTTGGGGGTCCTCACACCCATCTCTCCCCCACACATAGCTGATTACCTCATCTATAAAGCAGAAATAACAGTGGCACCTACCTGGAAGAGTTGATGCAGAATTAATGAGATCATATTGTAGAGTGCTTTGTGTAACACCTGACAAGACTGCTTTGTGGCTTGCTTTCTATCCCAACTTCCAGAAAGAGAGGTGGACAAGGAGGAGGAGGATAAAGGAGAAGGAAGAGGAAGAGAAGATGATGAAGAGGAGGGGGAGGAAGAGGAGGTAGATGAAGAAGAGGAGGAGGGAAGAGGAGGAAGAAAAAGAAGAAGTCAAAATTCTGTAATTATTAGAAATACTTCCCAGTTTGAACAAAAGCAGCCTATGGGTGAGAGTGGGCCACTTGGGGGAAGCCAAGGGGGGGGGGATGTCTCCTACAACAGAAAGTCATGTTCCCTTGAAGAATCCAAGACTGAGGTTAAAAATGCTGCTTGGGCTCTGGGGTAATTGAACAAAGCACTGGGAGTGGGATGTGCAGAAGTGAGACCTCTTCTAGGGCATTTAAGGACTGTTAAAACAGGATTCATATGCTCTGACAAAGACTGCATCCAATCCCATATAATCCTTCCCTCTCTCCCCAGTGCCTTCAGACTACAAAAACAGAAGAGAGAAATCTAAATGCATACCTTAACCTTTAGCTGAGAGAGGAAGAATGTTAGATTTAGGAAAAGAAGGAAGTATGGCAAGGAGGGTACACTCATAGACTCTTAAAGTAGAGAGAAGACTGGTCAGTGCTTCCCACATCATGCATTAAAATATAAACAAGAAGAGAAGAGGCACAGCAACTGTGCAAACAGACACAGAATAAGAAGCAAAGGAATTTAGCAGGCAAAGACAGATGATGAACCTAGTCTCAATGAAAATCCATCCTAAGAAACAGAAAGATACTCCTCAAAATGACTTGATATAAAACATTTTTTAAAATATCTGAATATCTTAAATCTGCACACGATGATAATGTAACTACAGAGTTGAAATGCACACTGCAAAGCTAAGGAAATTAACTGATTACCAAAACAAGATCATATCAATAAGTTCTTAATAACAAAGAACAAAAAGAATTACTAGAATTTATGACAGTGAATGTAGATGTTTTCAAAGTGATAATAGCAAATAGAGAAGAGATGCTGCATGCATACATAGAAAATACATAAAATAATTCACGGATAAGTCAGATCAAGAAATAATTCACTTGGTACATTAGGATGTCTTTTACTTTAAAAGAAAACAGAAAACAGGGTAATAAGGATGTGGGAAAAGTGAAATCTTTGTATACTTCTGGGGGCAATGTAAAACGATGTTGCAACCTTAGAAAATGGCATGACAGTTCCTAAAATAATTAAAGATAGAATCATCATATTATTCAGCAGTTCAACTTGTTATATATTCCAAAGAATTGAAAGTGGGAAATGAAATAGATATTTGTATGCATGTGCACAGCAGTATTATTCATAATAGCCAAAAGGTAGTAGCAACCCAAAAGCCCACTGAAAAATGAACAAACAAAATATACACACACAGTTGAATAGTATTACTCAGCCTTAAAGAGGAAGAACATTCTGACACATATTATAACATGGATGAACCCTGAAAATGTTATGTTAAGCAAAAAAAAAAAAAAAAAAAAAAAAAAAAAAAGCCAGTAATAATATCATAAGTAACTTAGAGGAATCAAATTCATAGAGAGTAAAATGGTGGTTGCCCAGGTGTGGGTGGAGGGATGAATGGGATGAATGGGGAACTGCTTAAGTTTAGAAAGTTTCAGTTTTACAAAATGAAAAAAAGTTCTGGAGATGGATAGTGGATGTGGTTGCAAAGCAATGTGAATGGACTGAACTCCTGCACACTTAAAAATGGATGAAATGGTAAATTTTGCTATGCTTATTATACCAGTTTTTTTTAAATTAAAAGAAATAAATGAGTCACTATATGGGTAATTTAGTATTCTTTCAGCAGAGAATCCAATAAGTAAAACAGAAACAGATACTCAGAACCATAATTTTGAGAATTCTGTGAAATGAAAAATTAGATATAAAAAAGATTCTGAAAAATTGATATATAATGATCCATATAGATCTGTATATCCTGGCTTCTTTATTGAACTTCAAACAAATAAGCACAGAATGCATCAGAAATGTAGGCAAAAGAAAAAATTATGTGTAAGGGAAAATATCGGCCTGGTCTTTGAATTTTTCTATAGCATCATTTACCTAACTTTCTATTTTTTAATTTTTTTGTCAAAAATTTAATATAAAGAAATTAAAATCCAAGAATACTATACATGGACAAGTTGGTATTCAAGTAGAGATAGGCCCCAAGAATGTACTCACAAAATTGAAAAACTTCTCAAAACGTAGCAGCCAATTATAAAACTTTCTGGACAAACCCACTTGATGATGAAATTTAGCTAATCAAGAGATGAATCAAAATAAATCATTTGGAAATGGAAAAGCCATAGTAAAATATTGGTGCTAAACAATGAATACATTTAAATATAAAACTAAGTCTAAACAATTGAAGAAATTATATTTATAGGACAGAATATAAATATATGAAGTTTAAAACTACTGCTGCTTTTGATGCTACAATAAAATCAATATCCTACTGGATTACAATAATAAATATTCTTAGCTTGCTCATATTAGGAAATTAGCTGTGGTTCTGTTGGGTTCATCCCACACATTTTCTCCTTTCTTAAGTCAGACTGAAAGAATAGCCCCTCTTTAGAACATGCTATTTTCATTATGGAAGGCCAAACCAGTTGGTACCAAGCCAAAGCATACATTTACATTAAATACTTTTGCTTAGAAGAGGCAAACATCATGTGCAATCATGGTTCATTGACCCAAGTAGGAAACACGATCAAGCCTACAGTCATTGAGATGGGACTAAATATGGGATTTGGGGAAAATGGAATGGGAGGAAGTACAAATAATTAATCTCATTTTTTCTACAGGGAATCAATTCATACTTTATAAAGTCAAAAACATTGTAATGAACAAAATATTATGATTTCAACCTCTTAACGTTTTTTAGTATTTTTATCCTTTAACTTTCAAGGAATCTTGTGTGAATTAGTGTATGTGGTAAGAAGATGTACCCCTAATTCTTTTAGTTTATTCCTTTAGTTTTTTACTGTAGTTTTGCTATCATGTTTTTTTTCTATATTAAATACTAAATTCAAGTAAAATTAAGTATAATCCTTTTTACTTCAATATAGCATATGGTTGATTCCATTTTAATAAAATTATTCCCCCTTTGTTATTTTGGTGAGCTAGTTAGCTTTCCATCATTGTGACAAAATATCTGAGATAATAAAACTTAAAAAGAGATGAAAGGTTTATTTTGGCTCATAGTTTAGAGTTATCAGGCCATGGTCACTTGACCCTACTACTTTGGGCCTGTGGTGGCATAAATACATTCATGGCAGTATACATAATACGTTCAAGGCAGGAACGAGTGACAGAAAAATGCTATTCACCACATGGCAGGTGGGAAGCAAAGATCCAGACAGGAAGGGAGTCTCGATGTTCACCTCAAGGGCACGCCCCAATTGACCAAACTTCCTTCTGCCCCACTTCCTATAGGTTTGACTACCTCCATATAGTACCAAGCCAAGAATTAGGAACTTAATATATAGGCCTTTGGGAGACATTCCAGATCCAAATTAAAGCAACAGGTCACCTTTGATGATATTTGGTATGACTTATTGTTTCTTTTATTATCATCATCATTATAAGCATTTATCACTTTTATGAATGAAATTAAGTCACCATTATAATATTGCAATGAAGTGCCAAACATGAATGAGTATATATCTCATTTACACTCAAAAATTCATAAAAACAACATGGAAATTTTTTTGTTTAATGTCTCTCTCAGGTCTCTATGATTTTCAGAAACATGTGCCATCCGAATAGGGGTGTTATTTGTGTTGGATGGGGAATGGAACATTTGATCCTCAGCTTGTGTCTCTGTTTTGGTTTTCCTGCCACAGTTGTTACGGTCTGGGTTTCCCAAAATTCATATCTTGAAACATAACCATGATTGTAGTAGGACTGTTGGGGAGGCCTTTAGAAGGTGATTAAGTCTTGTGGGCAGAGCCTTTGTGAATGAGCTTAAGGCTTTTTATAAGCGGCTTTATATAGTATTCACCCTCTTTGGTTCTTCCATTTTCATCCTATGAGGAAACAGCAATGAGGTATCATTTTGGAAGCAGGGACTTAGACTTTCCAACTTCCAGAACAGTAAGAAATAAATCTCTGTTCATTATAAATTACCTAATCTGTGTAATTTTGTTATAGCAGCATAAATGGACCAAGACCATGGCCTTCAACTCATACCATCATGGCCCCTCATGATTTATTCTCTTCTACTTCTCATTGGAGGTACAAAGATCTCAGTGAGGCTCACTGGCATCATCTACCTAAATGTAGCAAGGAGAAATTCCTTCCCTGTTGTCTTAACAGCTTTACTCCAGAGACAGGAATCCAGCCTACAGACTCTGGAGAATCCCCAGCATGCTCTATAGAAACATGTAACTTGTCACAGGCCAACAATAGTTGGCACCGCTCTGTCTCCACTTCCATTTCATTTTTGGAGATATTTTCCTGACTAGGGACACAGAGAGGAAGTAAGTCATTCTGCCTCTAGAGGTAGATATCAGTAAATGATGCTCTTGAATGACACTCCTTCTCGCTTGAGGTTTCCTTGGAAGCACCTAGCATAATCTTGTTAATGTGCTATGGTTTTGGGAAGGTAAGTTTTAAGTCCTATTACATCCCTCCACAGAGGCTCTCTGCTTGTTGAATGGAACCAAACAAATGGAAAAAAAAAAAAAAAAAAAAAAAAAAAAAAAAAAAGAACACTTAAGAGAGGCAAAGAGAAGTAGAAGGTAGGAGGAAACCCACTGGTTCACATCTCAAAAGTATTGTTTTATCATGCTTAAATTGAATTAAAAAAATCCTCTGTGAGCTCAACCTGGAAGATAGTGTATCTGCCAGGTTATGGGCTATTATTTCAGTTTTTGGAAAGGAGATGCTAACAGTTGACAATAAAGAGGTTGAGAGTGAGTGATTTACTGGCAGACTGTTCTCAGATTACCTCCAAAACAAAGAGAAACACACTTTGTCTTCCTCTCCTATATGCCAAGTGCTCTGCAGATCAGGAGAGTGCTGAGGAAGGGTCTGAAATATTGGAGAAGGGAGTGACCTGGATATAAAGCAGGCCAGTAAGAGGATTTATGGCCAGTGGGACACTAGAGTCAGATTCTCATTCAAAAAGAAGGCAAAAAGAAGAAAAGCAACAAAAACACAGCAAAAAAAAATGTGTTAATAAAGAGGTATGAATTTAAAAAGTCAATCACAGTTCTCAACTTGAGAAAAATCTGTCTGAACCAACAAGAGTATATTAAGGCAAGATCAATCAAATAATTTTCTATTTTTGTCCTGAGACCTAAAGGTACCTGTGCATGATACATAAAAATGACTCATATTATGTGCATAAAATTTTGAACACACCGTTGCTTTCTACTGGAGCATGAAGCATAGGGCCACATAAAATGAAGAGAACATCTGCTCAAATGGATGAGTATCCAGAATGGTCCACAGAGAGCTTATGCACCAGATGACACATCTTTCAACTTAAATACCTGGGACATTTTCTGTATGTCTAGAGGAAATCACTCCAGTATATCACATTTCCTCAAAAAGTAGGGTTGTTCTTACTGTTACTTCAGCTAAAATAAGAAAGTTTGTAAAAACAAACAAACAAAAAACTCACAGATAAACAACATTTAAAGACAAGTATAAACTCTATACTCCAACAAAATAGAAAATTTCAAAGACATCAACAGGTTTCTAGAGATATATGAATTGCCTAAACTGAATGAGGAGGACATACACAATTTAAATAGACCAATTTCAAGTAATGAAATAGAAGAAGTCATCAAAAGCCTACCAACAAAGAAAAGTCCAGGACCAGATAGGTCCTCAGCCGAGTTCTACAAAAACTTTAAAGAAGAGCTCATTCCAATACTTCTCAAAGTACTCCATGAAATAGAAGAGGAGGGAACCCGCCCAAACTCTATGAAGCCAATATCACCCTGATACCTAAACCAGACAGAGACACATCGAGGAAAGAAAATTTCAGACCAATATCCTTAATGAACATCGACACAAAAATTCTCAACAAAATTTTAGCAAATCGCATACAAAAACATACTAAAAAGATAGTGCACCATGATCAAGTGGGTTTCATCCCAGGGATGCAAGGTTGGTTCAACATCAGGAAATCAATAAATGTCATTCACCATATCAAAAGACTTAAAGTCAAGAATCACATGATTATTTCAATAGATGCAGAAAAAGCATTTAATAAAATACAGCACCCCTTCATGCTCAAAACAATAGAAAAAATAGGGATAGGGGGAACATTCCTTAACATTGTAAAGGCCATCTATGCTATGCCCATGACTAATATCATTCTAAATGGTAAAAAACAAAGTATTCCCCTTAAAAACCGGAACAAGGCAGGAATGCACCCTTTCACCACTTCTATTCAATATGGTCCTTGAAACTCTAGCCAGAGCAATTAGACAGACCAAAGAAATTAAAGGGATATGAATAGGAAAAGAAGAACTCAAACTATCCCATTTTGCTGATGATATGATTATATATTTAGAGGAACCAGGAAATTGCACCAGAAAACTTTTAGAACTCATAAGTGAATTCAGTGAAGTAGCAGGATATAAGATCAATGCTCATAAATCTAATGCATTTTTATACATAAGTGATGAATCTTTGGAAAGAATAACTAGGAAAACTACCGCATTCCCAATGCTTCGAAAAAAAATAAAATACTTGGAAATCAATCTAACCAAAGAGGTGAAAGATCTGTACAATGAGAACTACAAAACACTAAAGAACAAAATTAAAGAAAACCTTAGAAGATGGAAAGATCTCCCATGTTCTTGGATAGGCAGAATTAATATTGTCAAAATGGCCATACTACCAAAAGTGCTATACAGAATCAATGCAATTCCCATTAAAATCCCAATGACGTACTTTACAGAAATAGAGCAAGCAATCATGAAATTCATCTGGAAGAATAAGAAACCCAGAATAGCTAAAGCAATCCTTCGCAGGAAAAATGAAGCTGGGGGTATTGCAATACCATAACTTCAACTATACTACAAGCAATAGTAACAAAAAAGGCATGGTATTGGTACCAAAATAGACAGGTAGATCAATGGTACAGAATAGAGGACATGGACACACCCCAAATAAATACAATTTTCTCATACTGGACAAAGGTGCCAAAAATATGCAATGGAGAAAAGATAGCCTCTTCAACAAATGGTGCTGGGAAAATTGGAAATCCATATGCAACAGAATGAAACTAAACCCATACCTCTCACCGTGTACAAAACTAAACTCAAAATGGATCAAGGACCTCGGAATCAGACCAGAGACCCTGCAGATTATAGAAGAAAATGTCAGTCCAGATCTTCAACATATTGGCTTAGGACCAGACTTCCTCAACCGGACTCCCATAGCATAAGAAATAAAAGCAAGAATCAATAACTGGGATAGATTCAAACTAAAACGCTTTCTCTCAGCAAAGGAAACTATCAGCAATGCAAAGAAAGAGTCTACAGAGTGGGAGAAAATCTTTGCCAATCATACTTCAGATAGAGCACTAATCTACAGAATCTATAAAGAACTCAAAAAATTCTACACCAAGAATACAAATAACCCAATCGACAAATGGGCTAAGGAAATGAACAGACACCTCACAGAAGAAGATCTACAAGCAATCAACAAACATGAAAAAATGTTCACCATCTCTAGTAATAAGAGAAATGCAAATCAAAACCACCCTAATATTCCATCTCACCCCAATTAGAATGGCGATTATCAAGAACACAAGCAGCAATAGGTGTTGGCGAGGATGTGGAGAGAAAGGTACACTCATACATTGCTGGTGGGGCTGCAAATTAGTGCAGCCACTCTGGAAAGCAGTGCGGAGATTCCTTAGAAAACTTGGAATGGAACCACCATTTGACCCAGCTATCCCACTCCTTGGCCTATACCCAAAGGACTTAAAATCAGCATACTACAGAGATACAGCCACATCAATGTTCATAGCTGCTCAATTCACAATAGCCAGATTGTGTAACCAATCTAGATGCCCTTCAATTGATGAATGGATAAAGAAACTGTGATTGATATATATATATATATACATATATATGATATATATATGATATATATGTACATACATATGATATATATATGATATATATATACATATATGTATGTATGTATATATACACACACACACACACACACACACACACAGTGGAATATTACTCAGCCATAAAGAATGATAAAATTATTGCATTTGCCAGCAAATGGATGTAATTGGAGAATATCATGCTAAGTGAGTTAAGCCAATCTCAATAAACCAAAGGACAAATGATCTCGCTGATACCTGATAAGTGGATGATGATACATAATGGGGGGTGGGAGGGGTTAATTTTAGGGTTAGAGTTAGGGTTAGGGAGTGGGGCAAGAATGGAGGAAGGAAGGACTGTATAGAGGGAAAAGAGGGGTGGGAGGTGTGGGGGGAAGTGAAAAAATAACAGAATGAATCAAACATTACCCTATGTAAATTTGTGATTACACAAATGGTATGCCTTTACTCCATGTATAAACAGAGAAACAACATGTATCCCATTTGTTTACAATAAAATAAAATAAAAAAAAACAAGTACAAATCTAGAAGTGTTATCAGAGAAGGGTATTTTCCTAAAGTTGATTGTACATGTTTGAAACAAAAACCATTGCTCAATTATGCCTTAGTATTTAATTAAACTGTATTTTTATATTCCACTTCATCCCAGAGAATCTGATGCATGTGCTATACATAATGTATATAGTTGTGATATAAACATGGCAACCTTCCATAATATGGGTCTCACTGTTTTCTCTGATGCTCATAAGCAGAAGGCCAAGTTTCGAAAATCTCTAATACCCACTAATTGAACTGATGGGGTGGACTGTTGAAATGTATCTTACCATAGATTTTAAGTTTCATCTAAACATCAGTATCAAATGATTAGTGTCTCATTTGTTTATGGAGAGTCATGTGAGTCAAAGTTCTGAAATCTTAGAAAAAACTATTGTATTGCCTCCTTATCATTTCTGCTCATTTTCTTCCCAGAATTTTACATGGGTTCAGAACCACACCAAAAACCTAAATGATACTTCAGTGTGTCATCTGTCTTTAATCGCTCAGTAACTTTTAGGCAAAAGAAACTTACTCTACCATTTATGACTAGCATTCATCTGAGGAAGTTTACAAAAGCACCAAATGCTTACTTCCTTAAATAAATTTTATATTGAAGTATGAATACATAATTTTATTTATTAAATTATCACCAGTTTTGGTTCTCTTTAATTTTTTTTCACTGCTGTGGTGTGAGAATACTTGTGTCCCTCTAAAATTCATGTTGTAACTTAATTCCCAATGAGAATATTAAGAGATATTTGAATATTAAAAATATTAAGAATATTAAGAATATTTGATGGTGATTCAGCCATGAGGAATCCACCCACATGAATGGGATTAGTACCTTACAAAGTATTTTAAGGGAACCTGTTCTGCTATTTTGTCCCATCTATGAGGACACAGGGTTCATCCCCTGTAGAGAGATTATGTCTTTACTAGATACCACATCTGCGAGCATGTTGATCTTGGTCCTTAATCTTTAACCCAGCCTCCAAAACTTTTAGAAATAAATTTCTGTTATTTATAAATTACCCAGTCTATGGTGTTTTGTTACAGCAGCAGGAAGGGACTAAGACAAGCACTATCTCTAAAAGGAGCTCTTTTCTCTCACAAACATTGCCATACTGTTTTATGCTATATGTTATTTTCCTTTCTAAAGACTGAGAGTTACTATATTAGAAGCACATTTTATACAATGATCTTGGGGATTTTTTAGAAAATTTGATGTCCAAAATAAATATACTAGACAGATTATAAGAATGTGGTTTAATAGTTATATTGTTAATTGTTGGTGCTATGAAAATATTGTTTTTAACTAGCGCTCCAATCAGGTATGCTCTTTGGAGTTCATTTATATAAGATTAGAACCTGGTTAAGAATTGTGATCTCTATGAAGCAGAAAATACACACCTACCTGATTCTTCTTTTAGATGTGTTTGATTTTTAAGTTAGATTCTTGTATTACAATTAAGGTACTTTATGTTTCCATTTGAGAAGAGTTCACATCCTATGCTATAGAATTCCAATATTTCTCAATCAACCCCAAATTGTTCACTGGTTTTATATACTACATAAGACTGAAAGTACATTTCTTGGTACATAGCCCTCCAGCCTCCTGAACACTTTTTTTAATCAAATCCTCATGTTCTCCTCATAGATGTTCTTTATATCTGGATGGGGACAATCTTTCCAAAGTTCAAGTCTGAGTTTATAGGCCTCTGTTTAAACCACAGGGACAGAGGGCCTGGCAGGAGTTGGGGAATGAACAAAGTGAGCCACAGGCATTTAGGGAAGTATACAGGAAGATGTTTCTGGTTAATTTGGATGTGCACAATGAAATCACAAGTCTTTTTAAAAATATTTTTTAGCTGTTGATGGACCTTTATTTTATTCATTTATTTATCGAGATGCTGAGAATCAAACCCAGTGCCTCACACATGCATGAGGCAAGTGCTCTACCACTGAGCCACAATTTCAGCCCCCACAAGAGTCTTATGAGAGAAAAGAGGAGGTAGGGAGAATCAAAACCAGAAAAGAAGATGCAATGACAGGAGCAGAAGTCATGTGCTATGCAAAGTGAGCAGCTTCTAGAAGCTAAAAATAAAACCTCAAGGAATTCTTCCCTAGAACCTATAACCTTGCCAACACAGACTTCTGACCTCCAGAACCATAAGGTAATACATTCATACTATTTTGTTATAATTTTTTATAGCAGCAATGGGAAACTAATATGCTTGTCTCTGATAATATCATCAATATCAGACCTGGAGGTATATGCCTCCTATTTGTAGAGTCTAGTTGTTCTTGTTGCTCAAGATAAAGTCCTGGTTTGGAACAACTGTTAATTGTCACAGAAAAGAAATGTTTTTTTCCTTAGGGATACAAAGCTCCAGAACCAACCAGTAGAAGCTGTAGTTTGCTCAATTGTTGGTGCTCAATACAGGTAAAGAAAACACGGAAATACATAATTATTTCACTAAAACTTTGAAACTTGGATTTCAAAACACTGTGTATCAATCGTAACTTCAATTGTGTGTGTTCTGTGTGTGTGTATATGAAAGTATTCTTTGACAAGCTTTTATTTTGGAGAAGGGTGTACCAAGGATTGAACCCAGGGGTGCTCAACCACTGAGTCACATCCTCAGCCCTTTTTATTTTTTAATTTGAGACAGGGTTGTGCTAAGTTACTTAGGGTTTCATTAAGTTGTTCAGGCTGGCCTTGACCTTGAGATTTCCCTACCTCATTCTCCTACAGGCATGTACCACCATGCCCAGTTTGACATGCTTTTTTAGGGGAAGTCTTAAAAAGGATACAAAGTTGAGACAGGACAGGCAGTTTGGAATGGGGACTTTTATTTAAGGTTTGACAGTAGATAAAAAATATAATAACTGTCCCAGAGTAAAGGAGCATCAAGTAGGCAGTAATTGAAAAAGATTTTTCTTCTAAGATACAACTGGTAAGACTAGAGCGATGAAACAGGTAGAAAAGACAGTAAGACACAGAATACTAGACACCATTAAGATCAAGCCACTACCTTGAGACCCAATTTTCATATTTTGTTACTATGTATTTGATATTTAGCCTAATACACAAAAAGCCTCCAAATTTTCCTAACATGATTTTTCCAATACCAATGTAGAGTTCCTACAACTGAGCTATGTGTCATAATTTGGTAAGAAAACCTAAGATTTCCAAAAACTGAAATATCTTTATTGTTCATACTTACTGTTTTTTCTTTCCATTATTTAAGTAGATTTGTAACACTAACATTACCAATGTTAAGAAGTTTCTATCCTCTCCCTGCCAGGTTAAGTGTTCATAAAGAAATCTCTACTGACAACTGTATAGCATGGCACTTTTGAAGGAATTCCATCTTCCTCTGATGCCCCATTAGATATGGGTCCCTTTTTTCCTCCTCTTCTTGAATTGACCTTGGTCGAACTCTGTGCATCCATCTTCTTTGACTAGTCACAAAAAGTGTAAAAAAGTCTGTCACCAGTATTTCATAGATGGTAATACACACAGCAAAACACTGCACACATTTCACCATGATAAGCCAAGAACATCTGGCAAAAACAAAGTCTCACAAAACAGGTTATTAGAGAAACACTGAAATGCTTCTCTATGAAGTAATTAATCTCCTGATCTCAGAAGTCGTACCTGCTACCAATGCAGCCTCTACACTTCTAATTTCATATCTTGACTGTTTGCAAAAGATTAGGAAAACTTGGCTGAAAAGACAGCTATCTAGGTTGCTTATCTGGCATCTAAATGCTTGGGACCAGAAGTAGCAGATTTCAGGCTTTTGAGATTTGGAATATTTGCATAGGGTTAAGCATTCCTAATGTGAAAATCTGAAATCCAAAATACTTGGGAATCTGAAACTTTTGAGCAGACTAAGAATATTCAACCTATGTAGACTGAATACCCCTTTTATCATTTCTGGGTCAACTGGAGGCATGGCAGGTACAAGGCAATGTGAAAGGTATGACTAGTAAAGAATTGTAAAGATTCTTCCGTAAATTGTGGTGGGGAGAAGAGAGGAATGAAGAAACTTTGGATGGTGTAGAGGAAAATGGGGTCGGCGGGGGTAGGGGACAGTAAGATAGTAGAATGAAACAGACAGTATTACTCTATGTATATGTACGATTACATGAATGGCGTGAATCTACATTGTGTACAACCACAGAAACGAAAAGTCGTACCCATTTGTGTACAATGAATCAAAATGCACTCTGTAAAAATAAAAAAAGATTATAATAAAAAAGGAATTGGTAAAGAGAGAAAAAAAGTTTTTTACTTTTTATTTTATGTATGTCTGTATGTATTCATTTGTTTATTTTTTACAATACTGGGGATTGAAAACAGGGTTATTTTACCACTGAGCTATAACCACAGTCCTTTTTGTTTTATTTGATGATAGGTTTTCATTAAGTAACTGAAGCTGGCCTTGAACTTGTGAACCTCCTGCCTCAGCCACTTCAGCTGCAGAGATCACATGTGTTCACCACCCCTCCTCGTGAGAAAAGAGACTTCTTAAAGGCATAGCTATTGCCAAGACCTGGTTTAAGATACAAGTATGGATTTTTTAACTCAAAATGCTTTGGAGACCATTCCACTAGGATTCAGCTCTATGGAAACTTCAATAGCACAGTTTATCTGTTAAATGTCATTTCCCTTTCATTTTCGGTACTTATTTTCCCTTCCTCTTTCAGGGTCTTAGCACTTTAGGTTTGTTCATAGTCCCCAGCTATTAAAACTCCAGGCAGGTTTCTCTTCGTCCAAAGGAAACTCATTCTTACTGTCTTCCTTTGCAGAAAATTTCTAGCAACTAGTCATCACAGAAAATTCTAAATATTTGATATTTCCTGTTTAAATGTTGGCATGTGCAACCTCTCCTGCAGGAACATTTATATGTTTCTTGGGTAATACAATTTTCTCAAATAAATTAATTTCTTGATCATGATAAAATGCTAAGACATCAGCCAAATATTTGGGTAGGAAAAGCTCTGTGATTAACTGTTGTCTCTAAGATAATGATCCAGTGAAAAATCCTCAGGGTAGAAGTGAAAAATGCCAGACACAATGAGGACATATCCTGCCTTGCTGCTTCATATAAGACTTTATGAGTAAGCCATTTATCTAAACAAGTTGTGCTTTACTTTCTTTCCTTCATTTAAATTCCAAGTGGCGATGTGACAAGATCTACAAGAAACCTGGCCTGATTCTTAAGAGATTGAAGGTGATACCCCATGAGTCATGGCTATGTATTAGGTTGATATAAAAATATAGCAGAGTCTAAAGTGAAAGACAAACACCTCCCAGAAACTGTCTTTCATTACAAATGTAAATTAATATTTAATATTAAGTTCTTCCAGTGATAATGATCGTAGTTTTTCCTTACTGCTGTTACTAATTATTCTTTCAAAACATTCAGAGGTCAATACTCTCAAGTCATTGATCTAAGAGGCCTGCTAAGAATGTCTAATCAATCCAATTAGTGGCAGTTTCACATGAGAAAAGTGCAACTTGGCATCAGACATATCAATCTTATCAGGCAGTCAATAATATGATCACTTAACTGTGAGCAAGGTAATATAATGTAATTTTTAAAGTACAACATGAATCCAGAGAACATTATGCTAAGTGAAATAAGCCATGTACAGAAAGACAAATACTGCATATCTCACTTTTATGTGGAATATAAAAAAGTGACCATAATAATAATGGACATATTATTACCCACTGTATATCTTAAAATTGTTAAAAGAGTAGATTTTAAATGCTATTACTACTCACACAAAAGATTAACTATGTAATCAATTTGTAACTTAGCTTGATTTTATCATTCCACAGTAAAAATAAAACATCACAGTGAGGACTGGAAAACGTAGCTGAGTCTTAGAGTGCCTGCCTAGCACGAGTGAGGCCCTGGGTTATATTCCCATACCAAATACACACACACACACACACACACAATCACAGTATACCCCATATGGTTATTATTTGCCTATTAAAAAGATAATAAAGTAAAAGTACAAAGTATTTTCTCAAGGAGACTTTAATTACTGTAAGAAAACCATATGCAGAGCCCCACCACTATATAAATGTTTGATGTAAAAAGGTTCTTTAGCATTCCAAAACCAGTGGATGAACCATTTGCTGAGGAACAAGATATTTACATAGTTTCAAAGAATCTCCCCATAGATTGCTTATTAATTATGAATGGAAAAGTGTTACCTTGGTAGTAGAAAAAAAATCTCAGCAACATTATCACCAATAATGCCTCCTGATATAAGGCACTGAGAACAGATATATTACCTACTGAAAATGTGTAAACTTTATCAGTTCACAAGAAAACAAGCAAACAACCCCCAATTAGAAGATATTCTAAAGGAATCTGTAGTCTTCAAAAAAATATCAACCATTAAAAAAAAAGGTTGAAAGATGGTTTCAGGTTAAGAATAAAGAAATGACAACTGAATAAAATGCATGATTCTAGGTTGGAGAAGAAATTGTTATAAAGGACAGTTATCAGGACAATCAACAAAATTTGAATATGGACTACATATCAGATAACATGCATCAATGTTTAATCCTGAATTTGATAATTATACTGCTCTGTAGAAGACTGTTATTGCTTTTAGGATAGACATACTGAAATATCTTCTGATAAATTGTCATGTTTTCTTTTTTTTTTGCAGGGGGGGACATATTGGGGATTGAACTCAGGGGCCACATCCACAGTATTATGCATTTTATTTAAATACAGAGTCTCACAAAGTTGCTTAGTGTCTTCCATTGCTGAGGCTGGCTTTGAACTCGAGATCCTCCTGCTTCAGTCTCCTGAGCCCCTGGGATTATAGGTGTGCGCCACCTTGCCTAGCTAAGTGCCATGATTTCTATAGCTTAACCTAGGTGAAAGAAAGAGAAGAAGAAGTAGGAGGGGAAGGGGAAGAAAATATTTTTAAAAGTAAAGCAAATATGGCAAAATGGGCAAAAAGAGTGATGCAGGAGGTATCCCAATACCAGACCTTAAACTACTATAGAGCAATAGGAACAAAAACAGCATGGTATTGGCACCAAAATAGGTAGACCAATGGTACAGGATAGAAGACACAGAGACATATCCACATAAGTACAGTTATCTCATACTAGACGAAGGTGCCACAAACTTACAATGGAGAAAAGATAGCCTCTTCAATAAATGGTGCTGGCAAAACTGGAAATCCATATGCAGTAAAATGAAATTAAGCCCCTATCTCTCACCCTGTACAAAACTCAACTCAAAATGGATCAAGGATCTAGGAATTAGACCTGAGACTCTTCATCAAATAGAAGAAAAAGTAGGCCCAAATCTCCATCATGTTGGCTTAGGACCAGACTTCCTTAACAAGACCCCTATAGTGCAAGAAATAAAACCAAGAATCAATAAATGGGATAGATTTAAACTAAAAAGCTTTTTCTCAGCAAAGGAAACAATCAATAATGTGAAGAGAGCCTACAGAGTGGGAGAAAATCTTTTCCACACACACCTCAGAGCACTAATCTCCAAAATTCATAAAGAACTTAAAAAAATTTATATCAAAAATACAAAGAACCCAATCAATAAATCGACTATGGAACTGGGCAGACACTTCACAGAGGAAGATATACAGGTGATCAACAAATATATGAAAAAGTGCTCATCATCCCTAGAAATTAAAGAAATGCAAATTAAAACCACCCTAAGATTTCATCTAACTCCAATTAGAATGGCTTTCATCAAGAACACAAGCAATAATAAGTGATGGCATGGATGTGGGGAAAAAGGCACACTCATACATTGCTGGTAGAGTTGCAAATTGGTAGTCACTCTGGAAAGCAGTATGAAGATTACTCAGAAAACTTGGAATGGACCCACCATTTGACCCAGCTATCCCATTCCTTGGTTTATACCCAAAGGACTTAAAATCAGCATACTACAGTGATGCAGCCACATCAATGTTCACAGTTGCTTAATTTACAATAGCTAGACTGTGGAACCAACCTAGATGCCCTTCAGTTGATGAATGGATAAAGAAACTGTGGTATGAATATTACTCAGTCATAAAGAATAAAATTATGGCATTTGCTGGTAAATGGATGGAGCTAGAAAATATCATGCTAAGTGAAATAAGCTAGGCCCTACAAACCAAAGGCGACTCTGATGAGTGGATAATGATACATAATGAGGGGTGGTGGCAGCGAAGAGAAGAATGAAGAAACTTTGGATGATGTAGAGGAAAATGGGGTGGAAGGGGATGGGAGATGGAAAGATAGAAGAATAAAACAAATAGTATTACCATATGTATGTGTATTATTACATGAATGGTGTGACTCTACATTGTATACAACCATAGAAATGAAAAGTTGTACCCCATTTGTGTACAATGAATCAAAATGAAGTCTGTAAAAATTTTTAAAAACTGTAATCAAAAAAATTGTATCAATTTATAAATCTAAGTGGTATTTATAGGAGTGCATTTTAATATTCTTATAACTGTTCTATAGGCTTTACTAGATTTTACTTTTTTTTTCCAAAATAAAAAGAGGAAGAGGGGAAGAAAGAGAAGAGAAACATGTATATTATATAAACAGTGAGCAGGGAATGTAGCTCAGTGGAAAAAATGCTACAGTAAATATGGCAATGTTATCAACTTATGAGTACAGGTAGAATAAACATAAGGGAATTTAATATTCTTGCAATTTTTCTATAGGCTTTACTTTTTTCAAAATAAAACACTTAATTTTTGTTTGTTTAATGGTTTTCATTTTTGTTTAAGATGTAGTTTCACTATTTTGTTTGCCTGGGCTTAAGCAATCCTCCATCTCAGTTGCCTGAGTAGCTGTGATTACAGGATCATGCCACTGCATATGGCCCCCCCAAAAAAGTTTAATTTTAAAAATGTTCTACAACAATTTTCTGCAGAGAAAGACGCTCATATGAGATTGACTCTTAGGTCTTTAAAAATAGATTCCCTCTTCTTCCTAATTCTTTGAATCAGTGTACATGATGGATACACACATAAACACACCCCATGAAGTATGTTATAGTAATGTAAATGTATTCATTTCTTACAAAGAAAATAATAATAGCAACAATTATAATAGCTATCCTTTTTTCTAATATTTACTATGGACTGGGCACTGTACCATGCATTTTATATATGTTATCTTCTTGACCCTTATAATCTAAGAAGATGGTATTATCAGTCCAATTTACAAATGAGAAAACTAAGGATTAGGGAAGTTAAGCAACCCACCCAAGAGCTAGTAAGTAGGAAAGCCAGGCTTTAAATTTAGCCTTGTCTAATTCTAAAGTCTGTACTTTTGTGTCTCTCAAGACACAAATTTTTTTAAAAAGAAACTATCTCATCATGATTGCTACCCCACCTTCCTCTAAGATCGTTCTACAGCATGAGTTTCTTAAGTTTTTACAAACTTAAGCCAGGTCAGCCTAACTAAACACTGGAATAAAAAGGTCATGGTTATTTAAAGGTAAAAACATTCTAAGGCAAATCAAATAGAACTAATGCAGCTACTGGCCTGATTCAGGAACTGCCAATCAGGCAGCTGTATAGATCAAAAGATCTTTCCTACTGGATGGTTTTGCTAGGGTTTCTGATAAGCTTTGAACTTAGGTGATAAACAATTCTTTACTTCTGCTCCTCCCCCTTCTATATTACAAAATGGTGGTTTTTTAAAGACCTGAATATTGTTCATTTGTGGTAAAAAACAGTATTTAAAGGGTGCTATAATAAACCAGGGAGAATATGTCATATTCATTAGTATTTTCCATAACTGCAAGTTAAAATTCCTAATCCTTACTAAAAAAAAAAAAAAATCCAAAAACACATCTATAGGAGTTTCTCTGAAGTTTTTGCTCTGTGTCTTTTCTTTTGCTTTTTTTATTTTGTGGGGGGAGTGAATGACTGGGGGATGTGCTATATTTTTAGAGCTTATTAAAGTATAATTGACATACATTAAAGTGTATTTATGAATTTTTTAAAAAAATTTTTAGTTGTCAACAGACTTTTATTTATTTATATGCAGTGCTGAGAATCAAACCTAGTGCTTCATACATACTAGGCAAGTATTCTGCCACTGAGCCACAACTCCAGTCCATTTTATGAGTTTTAACACATTTACACATCTGTGAAATGATCAAAAGTAAGAAAATGAACATATTTACCACCCTTAAGTTTTCTCATACCACTTTATAATCTTTGTAATCTCTCCTTCCCCACTCCAACTTTGCTTTTTTTAACACTGTAGTAAAATATATAACACACAAAATTTGCTTTGTTTCTTAAATATTTATTAAAGTATTATATCATCTTATCATATGATTCAACTTAACTAACCAAACATAGCAGATATTATTATACTAAAAAGAAAAAAAAAAAAAAAAAAACGGCTTTTTATTCCAGGAGTTAATACTGTTGATGTGGCTATCAAAGATATTTTAAAGCCAAGAAATACCTAAGGTCTCTATATGGTTCTCTAGATCTTGTGACACTAGCTCTGTTCCACTAGATTAAAAAAAACAAAAAAGACACAAAGAATATAGACAAAACATATTTAACATACCACAAATGGGACTGGGGACAAGAAAAAGAAATTTCTGACCAGCTATTAAATGCTATAGTAAGCCTGGCATGGTGACGGACGCCTGTAATCCCAGCTCAGGAGGCTGAGGCAGGAGGATCCTGAGTTCAGAGCCAGCCTCAGCAATGTCAGGGCACTCAGTAAGCAACTCAATGAGACCCTGTCTCTAAATGAAATACAAAATAGGGCTGGGAATGTAGCTCAGCGGTTGAGCCCCTGAACTCAATTCCCAGTACCAAAAAAAAAAAAAAGTTAAAGTAAAATTCACAAGCATAGAAAAAAAAATCAAGGCAGCCATTGTCATTATTAATATATATAAATTATATATTACATAAACCTTTGGTAAATAACAGTAATATTCTATCGCTATTTCAGTTGGTCACATATATTCTTTTAACAAAATCTCTCTCCATACTCTCATCAAATGGCTAAGGAAGAGAGTACTTTTAGTACTTTTTTTTTAACCTATGTTCCATTTTGAGAAATGTAAAAATCTTTAACCTCACCCTTTCAGTATAGTGCAGTGATTAAGAAGTCCAGGTCTAAAATCAGATTACCTAAGTACGAATCCTATCTCTACCACTAGGTACTTAGACAAATTCCTTAATCTCTCCATGTCTTATAAGTATTATCTATCAAATGATGTTTAAGTGAGGTAATCCAGTACCTTATGCAGTAATTTCTTATAAGTATTAGCTACTATTATTATTCAGTAGTAATTCTTGTCATTTTGTGCCTTAAGGTTATCTTCTATATATCCCTACATCCAAAGAGATGTTTAAGTTTTCCCCTTTCATTATAACAATAAAATACCTGAAGAAAGCTATTTCATAAAGAAAAAAGGTTTATTTACCTTACAGTTTTGGAGGCTGAAAGCCCAAAATCAGTTGACTCCTTGTGTTCAATCTCTGGTGAAGGCCTACTGGCAGATGTCATCATAAACGTGGGAAAAATTTCAAGAGGAAGAGATCACATGGTCAGAAAGGAAAACAGGGAGAGGGGAGGGGTGAAGTTTATTCTTTTTATCATAACCCTCTTGAGAAACCTAACTCAGGGCCCTGCTAAGTTAATCCCTTTAAGGGAAAGGCCCCCTATAATCTCCCACTACAAGCCATCTCTTAAAGATCCCATCACCTCATACACTGCCACACTGGGGACCAAGCCTCCAACACATGAATGTTAAGGCATATATACTAAAACCATATATAAACCAGGTATGGTAACACAATTGTAATCACAGTGACTCAGGAGGCTGAGGGAAGAGAATCACAAATTCAGTGCCAGTCTCAGAAACTTAGGTAACTTAAATTAAAAATAAAAAAGGCTCAGTGGTAAAGTGAGCCTGAATTCAACTTGCAGTACTCCAAAAAACAAAAAACACACAAATGACAGCATTCCATGCCTGACCCAACCCATAGTTTCATGTCTGATTTCACAATGCAAAATACATTCATTCCACCTCACAGTACCAAAGTCTTAACTAGTTCCAGCATCACTTAAAAGTCCAAGCCCAAAGTCTCATCTGAGACTCAAGGCAACCACTTACAGTTGTGAGTCCCTATAAAATTAAAAACAAGTTACAGACTTCTGGGATAAATTTGTGGAATAAGGATAAAATAAATACTCCTATTTCAAAAGGAAGATAGAGGCAGGTAGAAAAGAGCAATCAGCTCAAACAAAATCAATATCAAAACAAAAAACCAAAACCACAAAGCTCCAAGTCCAGGACATTATGCACACTGTAGCAAGGAGTGGACCCCCAAATCCTTGAGCAGCTATACCCCATGGCTTTGCAGGTCACAGGACACAGTTACTTTTTGGGGCTGGTTCTGCATGCTGCCTAGCAGGCACTGCATAGTGCTGGAAGCTGTACCTTTCAGGTCCCCACTGTGGAGGGAGGGAGGAAGAGAGGGAGGGAAGGAGGGAAGGAGAGAGGGAGGGAGGGAGGGAGGGATGGAGAAAGGAAGGAAGGAAGGAAGGAAGGAAGGAAGGAAGGAAGGAGGAGTTTACTTATTTCATGGTTTGGAGGTTCAAGGCCCACATCTGGTTAGTGATAGCCTTCTTGCTAGCAGTATCTTGGGGTGGCACAGGGCATCACATAGCCACAGACAAAGAACATGCATGTCTGTTTTGGTTTTTCTCTCTCTTCTTATAAAGCCAACAGTATTAAATCATGGGGCTCCACACTGATGACCTTATCTAGTCCTAATCACCTTCCAAACATCTCTACCACCTATAAACACTATAGCTGGATTAAGTTTTCATCCTTTTAATACCTCACAATGGGGATTCATTTCAACACATGAACTCCTGGGGGGCACACTAAAACCATATTTAAACCACAGTACTCCAGTTATAAAAAGTATACTTTCAATGCAAAAGTATCATGTAACATGTAGTACACTACATCTCCCCCATCGTTACCCCTATTCCATTTAAAAATCACTATTCCAGCAAGAACTCTTTTGGTGTCTGATGTCAAATTACAATGAAGAAACACTACTATCTCTACTATTAGTACTTATATAGCACCTGTATGCCCAAACACTTAAAAATTATTAAAACTCTTAATGTTTGTTTGTTTTTGGTACCAAGAATTGAACTCAGGGGCACTCATCACTAAGACACATCCCTAGCCCTTTTTTGTATTTTATTTAGAGACTTCTTTCTCACTAAGTTCCTTAGGGCCTTGTTAAATTGCTGAGGCTGGTTTTGAACTTGTCATGCTCCTGCCTCAGCCTCTTAAGCCACTAGGGTTATAGGCGTACACCACCATGCCTGGCTAATGAGATAGGAATTATTTTTATCACTACATTATAGATGAGAAAACTGAGGCACAGAAGGTCACACAGCTAGTAAATGGTCAAGGTAGAAATGAAATTCAATCAGTTGGCTTCAGCAAACACTAATGTACAATTACCTATACTATACAACATTATATAAGAGGTACCTGATATCTGAATGTTTATCCTGTAAAAATAAAGACAACAGAAAATTGGTTGGAAGACACAAAGACAGATTTTTTAATTTTTTTTTTTAGTTGTCGATGGACCTTTATTTAATTTATTTATTTTTATGTGGTGCTGAAGATTGAACCCAGTGCCTTGCATATACTAGGCAAGCACTCTACCACTGAGCCACAACCCTAGCCCAAGACACAGATTTTAACTAAACACACCACAATCCACCTTGTAAGGAATAGGACTATCTGAAAAGGGACTCAGTTACCCCTGAAGGTACTGCATCTTGGCATGCCAAGACACTCCAGCAGACGTTTTCACTAGAGATAGTTTTCTGCTACAAAAAAAGCTCAAGACAAAGCAAAATATGTAGAAAATTTTTCTAACCCACTTTTTGGATAAGACCATAACAAACTATCACCTGTGATAATATAGAGATGCCAACTGACACCTAAATTCCCCTGCCCCAGAAACCTACAGTTGTTCTGCTTGCTTTTATAAGCAGATGTTTGCTTAGAAAATATTTTACAATGATCTGTTCAAAGAACCTATGATAGTCTGAATCAGTACTGAATCTGAGAAATTATGGAGAACTAAAAAAGTTAAGAAGATTAGAACTGGACAATGTCTCAGAAGTCAAAGGAGAACTTCTGAAACTAAAACTGAACCCCTGTAGAATATTCTATGCTGTCAACATATTTGCTTTAGATAATTATATTATTATGACAAATGAATGGGAAAGAAAACAGCTATGTGCTTCAAACCTGAAAAGTGGGCATAATTGTCACTGGTATTTCTTAAAGTTATCAAAGATACTACTTCATGTATTTTTTTAATTATATAAGGCCCTGGGTTCAATCCCCAGCACCAAAGAATAAAATAAAAAGAGTACATTTAAACATTTTCAGGAATAGGAAGGTTACTATCTCATAAGAAACTTGTTTTGATAAATGAAGATAACATTGTATCACTAATAACTAACAAATTATTCTCAAATAGATGAAATGTGCTTTCTGAGGTGGGAAGCCTCAACTCAAAGGGCTAATACTGTTCCATGGGGCAATAAAAAAAAAGTACAAGGCCTGTCTTTTATCATAGCCTTTCAAATACATGAAAATATAACTCATGTTCCTCAAATCTCCCCTTTCCATAGCTAAACACTTCCTATGACTGCTCCTCAAGATTCCTTCACCATCTCTTAACCTCTTCCAAACATACAGTATGTCCCCATTGTTGTTAACCTGGGTTCCCAGAAGTGAAACCAATGATTTTTAATTGGCCTAAAGGAGGAGCAAATTAGAACAAGACTTTCTCTTCCAGATATTACATGTCAAATCCTGAAATATGGGCTGGTAATGTGGCTCAGTGGTAAAGCATTTGCCTGGAATGCATGAGGCCCTGGGTGATCCTCAGCACTACAAAACAGCAACAACAACAACAAACAAGCAAAAGAAAAACTAAAATAATTTCAAATGAGAGGAATGAATGGCTTTAGACTGAAATCATTCGAACTTCTTTAAGAGCAAAAATTTTTACTTCAACAATTTGGATGGAAATATTTCTGAAAATGTTCCACATTCTGCTTTCATTAGTTATTAACCTTTCTTGACAACTTTGGAACTCTGGCCTGACCAAGTTACATAAAGCTGGGCTTTCAAGTTATGTTATCCTTTCTATCATTTCTGTGATTATTCTCTAGCTTCCAACCATCATTTTGCAATGTTGCCTATACCCTACTACCTCTAATTTCCAACATGCAGATCATTTTATAAAAATGTTTGTTGAATGAATAAATGATATGCACATTAACTATACTTGTTCTATAATAATACTCTAGTAAAAACACTAGAGGAAGAATCTGTAAATAATAAGCACCAGGACTTCGTGTCATATATTTTGACCTACCCACTGAAAGCAGGGCATAAGTGAGGAATTTATTCCTGGACACCCACCAATGAAGTTCAAGATTATAGTAGCATTCTGAGACATCACTGGTGTTGAAGTATACTATTTATTTAAAACCTCTAAGCCTTTTTTATATGAACTTCTCAAACTAGACTTCCACTATGTACTTATTTGCCTCTCTCCTCATTGAGATCCACCATTAATACTCCTCATATAAAATACAATGAAATTATCTTCAGAAAATAGAATATAGGCTGTATTTAGAATTCTTAGTAGTTACAGTATTCAATAGGATGTAAATCCATTTCACAGTGCAAACATACAATCCACATTTTTCCATGATAGCCCCAAAGACTATAATGATAATTATGATTATAATAATTATAACTAGCTAAGAGCAGTGGTGCAGGCCTGCAATCCCAGCTATTCAGGAAGCCAAGGCAGGAAAATTGCAAGTTCCAGGCCATCCTGGGCAACATAGCAAGAACCTGTCTCAAAAAGAAAAAAAAAAAAACCAAAAACAAACTAACAAAAAAAAAGGATTGGAGATGTAGCTTAGTGGTAGAGTGCCCCTGAGTTCAATCCCTGGTACTGCAAAATAATAATACTGATGGTTATTATTATTGTTTTATATAAATATACTTGTATTTATATTAATTGTATTAATTTATTATTATAATTATAACTAACAGTACTTCTTATGTCAGTAAGTTTTACATATATTAAATAATATAATTCTCACAATAATCCTACAGATAATGCTATTATCTTTATTTTATACATGAGGAAATACAGCTAGGTTAAATGATTTGACTGAAATCACTCACACACTTAGCACAGAGCCAAAACAGGATTTTTTTCTATATTCCAATAAAACTTTACTTAGAAAACACAGGCAGTGAGCTCATGGACTATAGTTCACTGAATTCTCAAAACAGTATTTGAACTCAGAAATTTTGACTTAAGGGTCTATGCTCTTAACTACAACACTTACTGAGTATTATATAATACAGTCACAGATCATGATCACCTATTGAACTTTGACCAGGATACACTATGTCAGGAAGGAATTTAATTTCACTTTTCATAAAATTGGCCTCCCTTCTGAGCATATCACTGGCAGAGTACTTAGGCATGCCAGGGGCTCGTTTTGGCTTAATCCAGAGTAAAAGAGTGGAGAGGGCACTATACCAGGAATCACAACATATAAACTGGGATTTAATTCTAGGTCCTCTTAGTTCCTTAACTGCAGGCTAAGGTAAATCCCTTGATGCTATGGGTTTCTTCATGTGACTAATAAAGGTTCTGATCAAATGTAGTTACCTTCTGAGACATGGTAAGAATCAAATGAGAAATCAGACTATAATTACTAGATACCTGTTTGCCTTTATAGCATTCATTCTGCTCTGAAAAGAGCCCGTTTTCATCTGGAAACTCTCATCTGTTCAGTGTGGATTCGCCTTCAGTCCTAGTGTCAGAATGTGCCAAACCTAACCCAAGTAGCATATCAAGCTCCGTGGTCAGAGATTACCAGGGTGAGGGGGTTGTGGGAGTGGGGAGGGCTGTAATATGTGACCTAAGTAAATTCAATCAGAGCAAATCTCAGGGCTCTCCCAATGGGAATGCTTGGACAAAGATTATCACTTCTTTCTTTGTGTATTTAAACCTGGGGAAGTGGCTCTAGGAACAATTCTGTAACTACCTAGTGGTCATCCTGTAACCAGAAGGAAAGTCTTTCTGGAGATAATCAACACAAAGAAAGCAGGGCTGTTGATGATGATAAACCAGATCAATAACTGTTTGATTATGCCAACTAATACATACTCCTTTTGCTGAAGCCTGTTAACCTGTTTGTTTGTTTGTTTTAACACTTGGAAGAATAAAACTCATTAATTCAAACATGCAAAACCTAGCGATAAGCCCTAGTGTACAGTGATTACCCAATGTTTCACTGAATTGGTGTAGTAATAGAAAGTTGCTTTGAATTTCTTAAAAAGCATTTTGCTTCATCTATTTACTCTATTTCTTATCTATTTATACTATTTGTTATCTAATTACATACACTTCTTCTATTTTTCTTGACTGGCTCTCTATCCCTAACCCTAATTCTTCTATTTTTCTAAAGATAACTTTTGTGTTTTATATTTCACATTGTATTTTAAACTGAAGTCCTAAGATTCTTTTAATTTTGAATACATATATTTTAATATACACCTATGTTATATATTCTTTGAGTTTAAAAATATATCTAATGCAGGGCTGGGGCTGAACTTCAGTGACAGAGTGCTTGCCTAGCATGTGAGAGGCACTGGGTTTGATCCTTAGCATCACATAAAAATAAGCCAATACAATAAAGGTATGCTGTCCATCTACAACTACCCAAAAATTTAAAATATGTATATATATATATATATATATATATATATATATATATACACACACACATATTATAATAACTCTACTATAATAATAACATACTATAATAGTAACTCTAAAAGAATTTATAAATTAAAAAGATTAATCCTCATACCTTTCCTCTAGACTAGTAATATTTAAACTTTGACTTTTTAGGTCTCTCAAGTATTTTGTTTTTATCATTTCTCAATAGCCCTCATATCTACTAACTCTTATGCACCATCACAGCATGTGGAATAATGTAATAACAGTGCTTAAAATGAAAAAAAATACTCTCCACTTTCCTTAATGTTCCAACAGATGCCACCTAGACACATTAACTTTGCCATTGTGCCAGTATAGAGAAAAGGTATGTGAAAGGAGAAGGGATAGTAAGCACATCATAATCTTTTTTTCTATTTTACTATACTTTCATTTTTATTAGTTTCTAGCTTTAATATGGTCAGATCCATATCTAGGAAGGAAGTCCACTATTAGAATGTCAAAGTAGTTCCATGGACAGATGTGCAACCCTAAAGTTTAGCAATATCTGGGATATAGATATATTCTGAAATACAGATATCTAAAATGTAATGTTAATACCACATTATAATGCATAAAACCCCAACCATTATATTTATGTTGGCCAACTACAATCACAGTAAAAATTGGTTAGGACAAGTGTGATGGCTTGTGTTTACAACACGGTTAAATTCATCTGTTGAAATCTGATATCACAACAAATAATAGAAACCATCAAATCTTTGTTGGAACAGTTAAACCACCTCTTAGAAGTAAAGTTGTCATTCAAAACACAGAAATGCTTTGGGAAAGCAAAAGGAAAAAAAAGTGAAGAAAAGTGAGAAATGAAATGACACTGTTCACCTAAAACAAACAATCTAGCCCTGCATGAGAGATCCCAAACTACTCAGAGAAGCACATTCTCACTCAGAAATGGTAACTCCCTGGCTGAGGAGCATTTGCAAAGCTTTATCCAGAGGTTCTCTCAGTTTCTGCGATACTTGTTCTCCAAAATGGGCCAAGCAGTCTTCTACTGAGCTTTCTGGGTTAGCAGGGCTAAACATTGGAGAAGTGTGATGGTTAAAGTCTGTCTGAAGGCTTCAGAAATTTCTTTGCCCAGGGACTTTAGCTCTTCTTCAATTTCAGATTTAACTTTTAAATATAGTTCTGGGTCCAGAGATTGTGAAATTATAACTAGTTGAACCCCTTGGGGTGAAAGATGTTGCTCTTAAAGCTTCTCCTGAGGGTGTCCCAAGTAGGTGAAAGCAACATACTTTGTTTCATAGTGACATCCTAGAGGCAAGGTAGTAGAGGATGCCATTGGGTTGGTCAACAGAGCTCCTAAGAGCTCTACTCTCAGATGTGAAAAACTTGTAATCCAAGCTGCTTGGGAGGTCAGCCTGTGTAGCTTAGGGAGACCCTGTCTGGCCCTGGCCCCTGCCCAAGAAAAGATGAAAGAGGTATGGCAGTTGCTTCAGACAAGGTCCCCAAGTGATGGTGAATGCTTGGACCCATGGCCCTAATCTATTGCTGACACCATGTTGGAGGGTGCATATCATAATATCTTCACAGCTTCTTAAGTCATTACACTGAAACTTAGCTGGACCTAAAACCACATCACCTTTACAACATTCACAATTGCCCAGTAACCATTTAAACATATCAAGCAATAATGATAACACTTCTCAGACTGTTTATGATAACTGTACCTTTGTAATCAACCAATACCATTCAAGGAAAGATGCAGTGATAGCCCTGGAAAAGAAGATGACTTCAAATATCTACATTCAAGAGGAAAAAAAGGTACATATACACAGAGACTGCCTTAATATCTTTCTTTGTCCAGTGGGAGACAGGATTTGGGAATGATGGCACCTTTCCAGAGCCAATACAGGTAAAAATGGGGCAGCTGATTACCTAAATGCCCTGAAGATGGATTATGTCATATTCTTTCAGTCATAGCACCTACATTAATTAAGCAGGAATGAGTCAGAAAGAAAAGCAGTCAGACATAAAATACAGAACCTCCCTCATGAGCCCTATAAGAGTAGGCCAAATTTCCTGTTTCCTCACAGAAAAATTTATCAAAAGACTTATAAAAGAGAGCTGAAGGGGTCTGACAGCCAGAATGCAGCATTTGTAAGGCATCAAACACTGCTACCCATTTAGTCTCTAGATAAATCACCTTATCTCAGTCACTGAAATTCTCTATTTGAGCACAGATTGTAAATAGGGATATTAAATGCCCACCTGCCTACACCACTATCATCCAGCCTATGAGCACTTCAGAGTCTCCAAAGTTCTCTCATGATACAAAATGCAGCATGTGCCTGTGATTGTTTTTACTCAGATTCATAAAACCTGGCATAATTTCTGCTGACTCATCTCCTTGTACACACTGCTCCCCTTGTTCACCTGCTAGAAAAGTGGAAAATGTGTTTGTGAGGGGGCAGGCTAGTAGTGAGAAGACACAAAGGACACAGCTTATTAAGTGTTTTTTCAATATCAATGTCTTAAAGGAGATGAAATCTGGGGGCTAATGTGCATGTCTTTTTTCTTTAATAAATTTTTTTGTAGTTGTAGATGGACAAAATGCCTTTATTTTATTTATTTTTATATAGTGCTAAGGATCAAACCCAATGTCTCACACATTAGGCAAGCACTCTGGAACTGAGCTACAGCCCCAGTCCCATGTCTGTGTCTTAATGATGAAAGTCTTACTGATAAGCACAGTTTTATGGACTTCAACCTAATCCCCCTCCATTCCACTTCCTTTTAGATCTGGCAAGCAATGCAGGGCAAAAGAGGAGGTCAACTGTTTCCTAAACTATGTAACAATCTTAATACTAGCAAGTTGTAATTAGGCTTCCACAATCCAAAAATCTGATTCAAACTTTGCATTCCATTCCTACTTTCCCTCTTCTCTGGACCTACATTATCTTCCTAGTAAAACTCTCTATTCAGCATTTTTCTGCTGGTATACCAATGCCCAGTTCCAAGTCTGACCAAGCGAGCCTTTTTCCTATGTGAGATCTTTACCTGCTTCTACACGGTGGCACTTAAAAAAGTGGTGCTCTAAAAAAGGCAAGCTCTGTAAATTCCAAGAGGTGCATCTAATGCTGTTGGCCTTCATTAATCATGCCATGCTGTACGTTCAGGCCTTTCAGCAGGTAACAGTACAGTGGCATCACCAACTGTGGAAAGTCCTTTGAAGCTTGAAGAGGATATGGTTAATCCAAAATAGGAAGAAGAACTGGATTCAAGAACCAGCAGACCTCCTAGATCAGGGGTTGGCAAACTACATTTGGCACCAAAGATGGTCCACTTCCTGTTTTTGAAATTCAAGTTTTACTGGAAACAGCCATGCTCATTCACCAATATATTGTCTCTGGCTGCTTCTGTGCTACAATGGAAATGAGTAGCTGCAACAGAGACTATATGATCTGCAATGTCTGAAACATTTACTGTCTAGCCCTTTACCAAAGAAATCTGCCAACTCCCATTCTCCCAGTTTTAACAATAATTTGGTGACAAGTTTTCCTAGATCTGTACAACTTCAAGTGGAAACAGTGCTAAGAATAGGATTATTTGAAGAAATAATTTTCTAATTTAGGACTACTATAGTTTAAGTAACTAGTCCATATATATTACCACACTATATAGAGTAAATCAAAAGAATGCCTTATTTGAGAACTTCTAAATATAAAGGTGAATTTCACAACATCGCCTGCACTGATAGATTAGTTTTAAGCTAAAATTCAATGTTATTCCTCAATATCTGAGACCCTTAAATTGCTACATCGAAGATCTTAGCTTTGAACTTGATCTCTTCCCTATAATTTCTCCAGAGAGACCCTTATTCAGTAAACACTGAGTGGCCATTACTCTGTGCCAGACCCTGTTTTAGCCATGGAACAAAATAAAAATTAAGCTTGGAACTGGTTACATATTTCAGGAAAGAGACTATCCTAAAAATACCAAGGGACAATGTATCACTTCTTAACAGTTCAACAATTTTACTCTGCCACTACTCTATCAGAAGATTCAGTAAGTAAACCCTGTGTGCTCTTCCTAGAGCAGGTTAGAAAACTTATTTCTCTAAGGCAGGGTCTATGATAGAAATTGAAAGTCTGTGAATTTGGACCCAGAAAAGTTACGTATCTATTTTCACTAACTTTTGATCAAATCACCATTTCTTTCAGTTATGAACATAAGCCACAAATGTAATAGTAGACTTAGTAGACAAATATACTGCCACCAATAGTAATCATAAATAATTTATTTCTTAGTTGCAGATAGACAAAATACATTTTATTTTTGATTATTTTTATGTGGTGCTGAGGATTGAACCCAGTGTCTTACTTACATGCTAAGTAAGTGCTCTACCACTGAGTTACAACCCCAGCCCAAATTCTTATTTTATACTTGCTACAAATTCTCTTCAAATGGTGTTGAAACTCAAAATCATCTTAAAATTACTGTAGTTATAAGATCTACTGATAGATTGTAAACATTATTTACTGTGTTAATAAAAAGCACAAAAAATAAATTTAAAAAGCACACACAGTGCTATATCATATACTTAAAATATTTTGATATGTATTCCTATTGGCTTTTCTTATAATTCTATGTATTGTTTTGCATATAAAAATATTATTCCAAGCCAGGTACAATGGCCCATCCCTGTAATCCCAGCTACTCAGGAGGCAGAGGCAGGAGGACCATGAGTTCAAGGCCACCTTGGGCAACAAAGTGACACCCCATTTCAAAAGATTGCACAAGGTTTTTCACTATACTGCCAAAGGGAGGGATCATAACAAAAATGATCAATACTCCTGTTTTAGGACCAAAAAGCAAGCAACATAATCATACCTCCATTAGTTACATCTAATATAACTCTGCAAATTGAAAAATAAACAACTGTTTTCATGTTCTCTAGTATAAAGCAAAGACCAAACACCACTATTTTTAGAAGCCCTCACTTCAAAACTGGTTTGTAAATACTTGTGAATGTGATATAACAGCCTAGCAGATCCTTGAGTTCCCTTAGCTCATTGGCAGTCATCCTACTTCAAATATAGAAAGCCTCAAACTAACAAAACTTTCAACTTGTGATTACAAAAAGAAAGAAGGAAAAAGATTTTTTTTTAAAAAAAGAAGCATAATATATACCTATCTTTTAAATAGTAAAATACAGACAATTCAATTATCTAGGAAAACTAAAAGAAGAGAAATTGAAATAAAACTTTCCATAATCACAAAATGAGTCAGTGTTGACATCAGATAAAGTAACCTAGGACTTCTGAATCCAAGACTCTATTGGAATAAACGATTCTCCTTAAAGAATCACATATCCAAAGAGGAGCTCCCCAAGGAAAATAAAACCCCAACTATTTACACAAAGAGAAATTGGGGAAACAGTTCATTCTCTGTTAATCAAGCTATCATGTTGGATTTTAAAAATATTTTGCTTAGATGGACAGACTGCTTTTATTTATTTATTTTTATGTGGTGCTGCTAAGGATTGAACCCAGTGCCTCACACATACTAGGCAAGCAGTCTGCCACTGAGCTATATAGTCCCAGTCCTATCATATTGGTTTTCAAAGAGAATGTACAAAGCAGACTAGGTCAAAAAGAATCATTTCATTCAGCCAACAAAAAGGACCCCAAAGGGAGTAATGCAGTCCCCAAGCCTAAGTGTCTTCCCTTCTATAGTCTGTTACCTTGAAATATATATTGTTCTAGCTTGAGTAGTTCCTTTGAGTTAAACAGAATGTAAGTCAAATAAACATATATAATCCTGGAAAAAGGTGTAACTGGCATTTTTTTAGCGAAGCCCATTCCCTACCATTCCCAATTCATTCCCATTTAAGAAACTTTCTTAACACTCTTCCTTCTATTACAAAGCATATGCATGTACAGGGGGCAGGGATAGCTATTAAATATTAACAGAGTGTGTGATAAGCTAAAATGACTTCAAGCTTCTTAAATAATTTTTAAGCTGCTGGGTGGCAAAATCAGTAGCACCTTTACAAAGGGGGGTGTAACAACACTCAGTTAATTTCATCACTAACAGCCCTCTTAAGAGGGAATGAAATAAAACCATCTAAATGCACACTTGAAAAAAAAGGGGGTGAATGAGTAAGAAAAAACCTGCAACTGAAACATCATTTGAAATACCTACAGTGTGCCATCATTCCAGTATGTTAGGCTAAGCCTCTAGTACATAAATCACCAAGATGGATAGCTAAATTCATTAAAGCCTCTCCCATGTGGCACTCTAGTCACCATTGCTGATCGACCTACCTTTTGTCTACCTTTCTTTCCCATAATGTCCATGCTTTCATGTACCTTTCTTTCCCATAATGTTCATCATCTGTTTACCATTACTGCACCAAATCCCATTTATCAATATCTTTTTACTAACAACTCTATGTACTTGCAGAATCATTAAATATTAATATCAAATAAGATCTGAAGGTCATACCTCCTTACCTCCATTTTATTCTCAGCAGAATGTTTTCTGTCTCTATTTTCAGTTCCCTTCCCAAGCCTTGCCTATCCTCAAAATTTCCCCTTGCTCAATGTCTATTTCTAACAGTTTCTTCTCCCACAAACTTCTAAATATTCACTGTTTCAATAAATGTCACTATTCTTATTTCAACATACCTTCTGGTTTTCTCAACTAAGATTCCAAAATTTCAGCCTTTAGTCATAACTAGTCATTTCAATTACATTCAGGAAACCTCCAGATAAGTCAATCAGATAAAGCCAGTATCCCAAGCACAGATCCCATTTTTCCAATTGCATCTCTGTACTTTCAAACAAGGCCCTAATCATAGAATTATAGAATTATTACTTTTAGGGTCTGAAAGAAAACTTAGAAATAACCTGATCCACGTTTCTCAAATCTTTTTACTACACTTTACTTCACACATTTTATGATGTAGAAAATATTTTACATCATAATCTCATACACACGTAAGTTAAACACATTTTATGAAATAATACCCTTTCTATGTAAATACACTTAAAATTTCTATCTGATTCCATTTTGAAAAAAAATCAGGTGCCATCCACTAACATGATTTCACACCCAGATACTAGGATGGAACTCATAGTTTGGCAGACATTAATGAAAGTCTAAACTTCCTATTCACTTATAAAGAAACTAACTCAGTGGTGAGGTAAATTTCCTAACCACAAAAAGTTTGTTCATAAAATTAAACTCAAGTCTGCCTGATAAGTCCCAGACCAGTGTGCTTTCCACTAAAGACCTCTGTCTAGCCACAGTCACTCAATCACACACTGTACCACAACCCTGTCACAATCCTACTACATTACCATCCCCAAGTACTGGTCTCACCCTCTTCTCCAAGTCAGTCCCTCAAAGTGACTGCTCCTTGGTCAGAGTGCCCTCGCAGTCGCTGCTCCATGTTCCCTTCGCTCAGTCACTATCACTCAGGATCCATCGATCAGAGTCTCCTTGGGAGTCACTGCCCCGTGGTCACAGTTCCCTTGCAGTCAGTGCCTCATACTTCCTTTCTAGGTCACGGTCCCGTCGCAGCCTCTCCCTGGTGCTCCTCGAGGTCAGAGTCCTTCTCATTCACTGCTCCTGGGTAGCAGACTCCTCATAAGGAGCTACAACTGAATCACAGTCCCCTCGCTGTCACTATCCCTCGGTCGCAGTGGCCTCGCAGCCCCTGCTTCACACTCCTCGCTCTCACTGACCCACTCCTCAGGCTCCTCGCAGTCCCGGCCCCACAGTTTATCCTCTCAGAGCCGCAAACATATGCACACAGTGGGTTCTCACCAGCAGCTCACGCTCCCCCAGCGCCTATCCCGTCGGGTTTCTTCCTGGCTCCGAGTCACCGACCAGGGAATTTGAGAAGGTTGCGGGAAGACGCCCCCGGAAGGCAGCGGACGGAACAGCAGGCCGGAAGTCCCGCCCACTGCCTTTCCTCTTGTCAATCCGATCACGACTTCTCCCTGAAACCTTGACCGCTGACTCGGTAGTTCTGCTTTCACAGGGGTGAAATGACCCTGCAGAAACACCTAAGGCAGGAGATAGGAGTGGCCAAGTAAGGGTCAGTTTCCATCCGGAACCCGAGCATGTGTGACGATGCCTCCTCCTCGGGGGACATGGATGTGCACTGCAACCCTTTCTGCAGTCGGTCAAGAAGCGCTACTCGGCGGTTCCGTGCTGGCCCACCCCGACCCCTGGTGGTCCTTCCTACTGGTAGACCAGCTTCTAGCGCGGCGCGGGACGCTGGCACCCCCGCGTTCACATACAGATGGCCCAGACGCTCGAGTCTATGACTTTTACCACCTTGGCGATGGAAGGAGAACTTGTTCGCTAACAAGTCCTCATTTCCTTTCTTCCTGTTATTTTTGTCCCAGGTTGATGCACCAAAAAATGGAACTGACTGAAAAATTCACCGATAGGAACCAAATGAAAGCTCATCGTGCTGCAGTGGAATGAATGCAAGGAGGGCACTTGTAGGGAAAAGCACGCAGGAGGGGGTGTGGTGAAGAGAAACATTTTCCTTTTACAAAAATGAACTTTTGCGAAGTGGTGGTGGGGGAGGTTCCTTTTGATTCTGTAGACACAAGGCAAGTGGATACACAGTGTTATGGGAAAAAGATGTAAAGGAACTTTTAAAGATATTTACTTTTTTTTTTTTTCTTTATTCTACATGCTTTACTTTAAAGTGACTGAGAAGAGTGTGAATAAACTCGAGCCTTCAAGGAGAAAAAGGATTTAAAACTGACCCTCTTCCATTTGAATTTCAAGTAGGTATTTAAACTTGGCTGATAGACTAAAGCGCCCCAAATAAGGACAGCTAGCAGGAGAAGACTCCACGGCCTGTAAGGGAAACATCACTACCAAGACAGGGAAACATCACTACCAAGATTGTTTAGCTGGGCACAGTGGTACACTACTGTAATCCTAGGGATTCGGGAGGGCTTTTGACAGGATGATGGCAAATTCAAGGCCCTCACAGCAATTTAGCAAGACCCTGACTCAAAACAAAAAAAATAAAAATGACTGGGGACATAGCTCAGTGGTGAAGCACCCCAGGGTTCAATCCCCCAAAACAAATACCTAAAGTTTTTAATAGTAACCAATTTAGGGATCTCAGAAAGCCTTGAGGGAGTTTGACATTTCTCAGATTAGCACTGGACAAACCCTGGAGAAATGCGTGTGTGTTTAAGCTAATTAGGTGTGTAAATCCGAATGTCAGTAGATGAGCAAAAACACTGGGTGAGAGAGAGAAATACAATTCAAAGTATAGGGAAAGCTTGGTGCACAAATAAATTAATCTGTATTTTTATTGTAGTGAAAAATTAGAAATGAGTTGCTCACTACAGAAATGGCAAAAAACAACAGTAGTATAACCTACAGGAATAAATGTAGCTATTAAATTTTGCTCCTGAAAATCATAATGAAAATAAAATGACATAAAACTACTCATGACATTATGAGAAGTTTAAAAAACAGAGTACAACATTTTATATATGGTTTTTAAAAACCCTGCAAATTAAAAAAAAAAAGTGATAGAAAATATACCAAAATATTTACAATTGGTTATCTTTGAATAACAAAATTGGGTTTTTTCACTACTTTCCAAATACAATAAGAACAGTCTAACACAATCAAAATATTAAAAATATAAGCCTAAAACACAACAGATCCAGTTTTTATCTTTATTTTGTCCAGATATTTAACAGAATAAAAAAATGTCAGATTTCTTCTTGGTCATTACTTTTCCCAACTTTTTCACAGGCTCAATAGTAGAAGCACCCAAATGCTGCTGCAACATAAACTGTCCTAAAAAAACACAGAAATTCAGAATGTTAGGGCTAATAAGGAAATAAGGGCAGCACAAGCAATTGAAAATAACACATCTCAGATCTCTGTCAATTTTTAGTCTTGAATTTTCCCTTCAATTTAAAAAAAGGGCCAGGCACAGTGGCATATACTTGTAACCCCAGTGACTCAGGAGGCTGAGGCAGGAGGATCACAAATTCAAAGCCAGTCTCAGCAAAAGCGAGATGCTAAGCATTTCAATGAGACGCTGTCTCTAAATAAAATACAAAAAAAGGGCTGGGGATGTAGCTCACTGTTTAAGCACCCCAGGTTCAATCCCTGGTACCAAAAAAAAAAATGTTTTTTCAGTTTTCTAAAGTACAGCTATAAAGTTTCTTGCCTCTGTGTAAGTACAAAATTGCTTACTAAAAGGGTAGGGTAGGTAAAGAATTAGATTTTCTGAATGAATTAAATATGAACTAATGAACTTTAGGAAATGAATAATTATTCACCAAAGTAAAATAATATATGAAATGCTTTTAAGTTCTTGGAGCAAATGTGTTACCTAGCCGAAGAAACTATAGTATACTATCACTGATAATAAGAACAACAGCACTTTTTTTTTTTTTTTTTAAATCACATAAAGGAGTTTATTAAGCAAACAGAGTATCTCCCTGCAGGGTAAGAGAGAACATGAGAGGAAAAGAAAAAGGAAAGAGAAAGGAGACATGCTAGAGAGAGTGGAAAAGCGAGGAGGAGAGAAAAAGGGAGTAGGAAAGTGAAAGCAAGAGAAAAGATCTCAGTACTTTATCATAAATTCTAGATAAGGAAATAGTCTCTGAGTGTTTTTTTTTAACTGATAAAAAGTCACTTGTCCATCTTTTAGCTCTAAATCTCAAAATGCTTTCAAAGTCTAGTTCAACTTGTTAAAACATTTGTTAGGTACTTGTTACAGGAGTTGCTCCTGCCTGAGCAATGCCTGATGTGCCAAATTCACCTCCAGCCTGGTAGTGATGGGAGAAAAGTAATCTAAACTCAAGTGCCTGGTTATTCAACAAAATCAAAATTCGTTTGGATATTTTCAAGCTGTGTTCTACAACAGTACTATCTGTGGTGAAGTACCTGTTTTGGGTTTTGTTTTAATTTCCTTTCCCTCATGGACTCACATTTTTCTAAAAACCTGGCAGTCAGCAGAACCATGTGAGGAACTTCTTTTAAAAATTCAGATTCACTGATCCAAACTCTGGCTTATTTGATCAGAATCTGAGTAAGGCCCTGGCATCTGTATTTTAAACTAGTTCCCAAATTATTCTTAGGCAGTCACAGCCAGTCTTTGGGAAAATCCACTTCTTAATAGTCTAAATATAGTCTCAGAAAAATCCAATGACTTACCTAAAGTTATACAATGGGAAAGTGACAGTTGGAAATAGAACTCCTCATTCCTAATTTATTCAGTCCAGTTTCTGTTCTACTGTAACTCTGACTGTCCTAATTCACAACCTGGGAGTATCAGAGGATTGGATCATGTGTGGAAGCAAGTGAAAAATAATAGCATATAATTAAACTATATAAAACATTTGTGCCAATAACTCACGAATGTTTAAAGAAACCTCTTTTTTAAAATTCTTCCTCAGTTTTACTGTTTTAAAAATGGTTTTAAAATAAACCAATTTTGTAACTGAAAGAAAAATCACCTTTGCTTGTAGAATCCCCACCATTCGAATTTCTCTTTAGCTTAGCAAAGTGTGACTTGTTCAAATAAACAAATATGTAATTAAAATCTTTAGTTATCAATTTATTACTTTAATAAGGATTGTCAGAATTGGGTTTTAGAACACAGGGATGCATAAGACAAGTAGCTAAAAATAATAAAATAATTTTTACCTCTCTCTCTCTCTCTTTTATTTCCCCCACATTGAGGACTGAATCCAGGGCATCACACATATTACACAAGCACTGTCACTGAGCTATACACAGACAAGTCTCCTTGCCTGGAAGCACCTTACTAGGTTTCTACTTTACTAACACAAACTTAACAGTAAAATCATCTCATTTAAAAGATGTTTAAGACAAATGTCTGAAATTAAAGTGTTCTCTGATTCTAATGAATGTAATTAATTTGATTTGGAATGCCCACCTGATCCTGGAAAGGAAAAGAGGTTTCCAAATAGACTTATGTTCATGAAAACATTGTAAGTGTAGTTGTCAGTGTCAGCATCCCAGAAATATCAAGCAGCCATGCTAAAAAAATCAAAGAACTAAAAATTACCAACACCGTAACAAGGATCTGAACTAGTCCTATATGCATAAGCAAAAGCTTTCCCTCATATTGTGGTGAGGATTGAACCCAGGGCCTCACACATGCTAGACAAGAATTCTACCACTAAGCTTACATCCCCAGCCCTTCATACATTCTTCTGAATCAGTGCAGACAAGCCTTTTCACAGGTTAGCACATAGAAAATCATATTTGTACAGCAGAGTATGCTGGATAACCTGAAGAGACAGGATTCATTGGCGAGGCTGCTTGCAGTTTACAAGTGACCAGGCCAGGGGCTTTAGCAGGCTCAGACCCAACTGACTATCTGACAATTGCAGGGGTTGATATCTTGAAGTCTTTGGTACTCTGGGTGGGACTCTTCTACAGATTATTTCAGCTAAAATACTTGCATGTGACTTTGAAGGGCTTAATTCCTGCACAATATGGGAGAAGGAGGTCTGTGAAGGGCTGGACACATTATTTCGTCCAGCCTGATCATTTTATAAAGTTCCATAAGAGAAAGGGGCAAACTGAAATAGCATTCAGTCTTCTAACTAAATCCAGTAGTATCTCTACAGAATGCTATGCTTCCTCTAAATTCTCAAATTGGCCCATTCTTAGATAAGAAAAAATGTTAGTCAAAATAAAAATCAATGGTGCATGTGTAATACCAGTGGCTTGCGAGGCTGAGGCAGGAGAATCACAAATTCAAAGGTAGTCTCAGCAAAAGTGAGGTACTAAGCAACTCAATGAGGCCCTGTCTCTAAGTACAAAATAGAACTGGGGATGTGGCTCAGTGGTTGAATGCCCCTGAGTTCAATCCTTGATACCCCCCAAAAAATAAAAAAAAATTTAAAAATCAATTAAAAAATGGAAACAAATGTACATTAGGATTGGATTGGTAAATGAAATTATGATATTCCCTGGCAATGAAATTCTATGTAGAGCTAGGGTTGTGGTTCAGTGGTAGAGCACTTGCCTGGCATGTGTTAAACCCTGGGTTTGATCCTGCACCATATATAAATAAATACATTAAATACAGGTCCATCAACAATTAAAAATACATATATTAAAAAAGATTTTAAAAATTCTATGTAGTCATTAAAGAGATATTCTGCAAAAAGAATACACTCAAAATCATGAAAAGGTATACACAATATGATGTTATATAAAAAGGTAATTACAAATGTTTTACATTTTAATGAAATGTATGAATATGATTCATCATCATTAACATTTACTGAGTTCTTACTTTGTGCCAGTCGGTATAGTCACTAGTCCTAGTGCTTTCCATGTATTAACTCAGTCCTACAAGGTGGGTACTATTATTCCCATTTAATAAATATGTAGAAAGTGAGGATCAGAGAAATTAAGTACTGTCCAAGGCCATTCAACTAGTTCTGAACTCAAGCTTACAGAGGAAGATATAGATATATTCCATATTATTCAGTTTACTTTTGAAAGTGTTTTTCTTTTTTGAAGTTTCACCAGCTGTTCCATCTAGTATGTCACATACCTTTTTTCTCTTTTTATTTTTTTCCATATTTTTATTGGTGTATTACAGAAATACATGATGGTGGGATTTGTTTGTTTTTAAGATAAAGGGTCTTGTTATATAGCCCAAGCTGCCCCAAACTCCTAGGCTCACATACTCCTGCCTTATCCTCCCAAGTAGCTGGGAACATGCCACCAAGTGAGCTTTACTTTTACCCCTCCCACACTGGGTACTGGCAATTGAACCTAGTGACATTCTAGCACTTGAGTTATATCCCTAGCCACTTTATTTATTTTGTGTGTATGTGTCCTACCCAGTCAAGGGAAGGAGTCAGAAGATTGAGCTCTATTAGTAACACTGACACCACCCAGATATATATTTTTGGGCAAACTATGCTGAAGTGGCATGCATAAAATAAGGACATTAGAAAATAATTATAGTACCTTCCAGATCTAATATTCTATGGTGAAAATTCTCAGTGATAATATCTACAAGATATTTTTAATTCATTTAATTCAATACCTTCTTATACAATATGTAATAATGTACTTTCTTATAAAATCCTGTATTAGGTACTATGTTAAAGGAAGATAGAAGATTAACACTTAGGCATAGGAAAATACATGTAACAGATTTTGGAATCAATAATATAGAAATGAGATCATGAGAATGAATGAGCTCCTGCAAAAGCACCAAGAAGAACAGAAGGCAAGAACTGAACCTTGCAGAAAGCTCACAACTGGGATATAAGGGAGAAAGGAGCCAGTGAAGAAAGGAAGATAAGCAGTCAGAAAAACAAGTTAGAAAGGCCCTAGGTTCGATCCCCAGCACCAAAAAAAAAAAAAAAAAAAAAAAAAAGGAATGACTTTTAAGAAATAGAAGCCAAGGCCAAGAACAAGAGCTATGAAAGGCTAGTAGATTTGCTAATAAGGAGGTCTCAATTTTTAAATAATTTGTGAAAGTAAACATATCAAAAGCTGGGCAATGAGGAATATGGTAGGCAACATATGTCCATAATCCTATGTTGTCTATGGAAGCATGTACACATAAACCGTAAAAGATTTACTAGCCTATAGATACTTCAAAGAAGGAATTACCCCTTGTAACTCATCTAGACTGGACCTTAGTTCCAAGACCTCTTCAGTTCACAGCTGCATTTTGTTACACTGTCCTTTTTCCTCATTTTTGCAAGGACACAATTTTACTGAATTTTCAAGAGGAAGAATACCTCATAAGAAACAGATGAATAAAACAAGAAGGAAAAAAAACAACTATTCACAGTACTCCTTCACCTCTTTGTTCTCCAATCACTACTTGTACCACCATTTTATATTGGTCAAATCCCATTTCTAAAAAGAAAAAATAAAAAAGTTATCTATAAGCAAATCTGAGGTAAAATTACTTATTGAAGGCAAGTTTATCCAGAATGGACCTAAACATTCAGTGCACAAGTACTTAATAGTATAATGTTAAACTTGTGAATCAGGACTGAAGACAGATCCTAACTGTAAAATTAACCAAGACCATAACCTTAGAAAACTTATTTAACTTTTCAGTTTAAGTTCCTCTCATCTGTTAAGTGGGAATAACTTTACCTACTTACAGGGTAGCTGTAAAGTTAGATGAGATAAGGTGTAAAAATACATAAAGCAGGCTGTGTGGTGTGGTGGTGACTTGTCTCTGGCCCCCTGAGCGGCTTCAGCAGCAAGGAGCACTCCACACCTGTCATCCTTGAGTACAGAGTCTTCCTCAAAATGAAAAAGGATAATATACATCTCTATTTCATGATATTCCAATGTATGCAGATAAGAATGTCCTCCACCTGGTAGTTGAAGTTCCACTCTAATGCAAAAATGGTCAATTAAGCAAGATGTGAAAAAAGGGAAATTCCCTTATGTTGCGAATTTCTTCCCTTACAAGGGGTGTATCTGGAACTATGGTGCCATCCCTCAGACTTGGGAAGACCCAGGACACAGTGATAAACATACTGGCTGTTCCGGTGGCAATGACCCAATTGATGTTTGTGAAACTGGAAGCAAGGTATGTACAAGAGCTGAAATAATCAGGGTGAATATTCTGGGCCTACTGGTTATGATTGACAAAGGAGAAACTGATCAGAAAGTCATTGCCATTAATGTGGATGGTCCTGTTGCAGCAAATTATGATATTAATGATGTCAAAGGGCTGAAACCTAGCTACCTAGTAGCTACTGTGGACTGGTTTAGAAGGTATAAGGTTCCTGATGGAAAACAAATTCAATGAATTTGCTTTCAATGCTGAATTTAAAGATAAGGACTTTGTAATTGATATTATTAAAAGCACCTGTGACTACTGGAAAGCACTAGTGACTACGAAAACGATGGAAAAGGAATCAGTTGTGTGAATACAACAGTGTCCGAGAGCCCCTTCAAGTGTGATCCTGATGCTGTCAAAGCCATTATGGATGCTTTGCCATCACCATGTGAATCTGCCTGTACAATACCAACAGATGTGGATAAGTGATTCCATCATCAGAAAAACTGATTGGATGTTCTCTGGAATACAAGCTGCTGCATCCTATTCATCTGGAAGTATTAAGATCCAAAGTAGTAGCTATTTAAAGCTTTAAAGTTACAGAATTCATCTAACTAAAGCAAATTCTTCTATGACCAATCCAGAATGTTATCTGTCCAAAAGCATTTTTCAAATTTCAACTAAGACAACTTCAGTATTTGTCAAAACAGTTGTGGTTTGGAAGTCATTTTTGGATAGATATGCAGGAGGAACGCATTGGATATATATGTTTACCATGTGTTAGGAAATAAAATTATTTTGCCAAAAAATATACATAAAGCATCTAGAATCACGTTAGCACATAATGATCTCTCAGTAAACCTTAGCTTCCTTCTTTTTCCCCTACTCTAAGTCAGGTACTAAGCGAGGCCTTCAAGATACAGAGATAAATGTGACTCTCTTTCTTGCCTTAGAGAATTTATAATAGTAAAGAACTTGAGGGCAGACAGAAAAATAACATGAAAATGCCATTAACTTCAGGAGTGGAACATATAAGGTACATAAGGAGCACAGCATTGGAGCCCCTCCCTTCATCTGGGCAGTGGGAAGAGATAACCAGGAAAGACTTCATGGGCAGTGTGATAATAAAAGAGCTGAGTCCTTGAAGGACGAGTGACAATTGATCAAGTCAACAAACTTTTTCCATTTTATGAAGAGGGAATAGCATATGCAAAGGCATAAGAGTCCAGGAGCTTCAGAAAACTGTAAGCTGTTCAGAAAGAAGGAAAGAAAAACAATAAGAAGATTTGGGGTATATTGGAATGACCCAGCAGTACCCTCAACTGCCTGCCCCATCAACTGCACTGCTAAAGGAATGAAACCCTGAAAATTCTCACTAATACCAAATCTAGAGAGAAGAAAACTGAAGGGCATCTTTATCTTCCCTACTCTTCTGAGCAGGGGATAGAAGAAATTAAAAAAAAAAAAGAAATAAAAAGGAAAGGAAAGGAAGGAAGGGAGGAAAATGAGCAACAAAACAGGCCAATTCTCTTTGATGAAAGTAAAGTCTCCAGGATTATATAGTAAGTTGGGCAAGCAACCTGAAGAATACAAGTAACCTTCATATGAAGCATGACCCCTAATTTAGAATATTTAACAAAATCTTAGAAGATAGAGTCCAAGATTTTATTTTATTTTTTTCATACTAGAAATTGAACCCAGAGGTACTCTCTACCTCTAAGCTACATTCCCAGCCTTTTGAATTTTTAAATTTTGAGACAGGATCTTCCTAAGTTGCCCAGCCTGGTCTTGAACTTCTGATCCTCCTGCTTCAGCCTCCTGAGTCATTGGGATTACAGGTATGTGCCACCACTTCTGGTAGCCCAAGTTCTTTGAAAATATTGCACACACTCATAGGCTGGGGCTGCAGCTCACTAATAGAGCACTTGCCTAGCATGTGTGAGGCACTGGGTTCGATCCTCAGCACCACATAAAAACAAATAAAGGCATTGTGTCCATTTACAACTAAAATTATATATATTTAAAAAAAATGTTGCACAATTAGATGAGCTTCCTCCTTTCTCTAATGAATTCCTAATGTTATAGAAACATGACTAGAATATTAAATACCTAGCCCTTAAATCATAGTTCTAAGAGAAAAATAAAGTATTCTCATATACTGAAAAAAGAACTTGAAAAAAAATCACCATACTATATCTGAGCAATTATGATATACAGACAGAACAAAACAGAAGTTGAATAGAAATATGTAAAGACAATGGCAAAAACAAAAGAATAACAACTGTGAAAGACACTGTGTAAGAGATAAAAATTCAACCTAGGAAATAATAAGATGATGAAGAGAAATTCTTCATAATTGATTTATAATAGAGAACAATGTAAACTTATATATTCAATAAAATAAGAATTTAATCACATTATAAAACCATGAAAAAAGATGAAGGCAAAGATAACATCCTAGGAAAGAAACAATTCTAATACAACCAGTACTCAAATAATGTCTTTGTAGAAGTAATCAAAATGGCAAGAGAGCCAGACACAGTGGGGCATGCCTATAATCCCAGTGATTTGGGAGGCTGAGGCAGGAGGATTGTAAACTCAAGGCCAGCATCAGCAACTTAGCAAGGCCCTTAGCAATTTAGCAAAACTGTCTCAAAATAAAATATACTTGGCCTGGTAGTACATGCCTGTGATCCCAGCAGCTCTGGAGTCTGAGGCAGAAGAATCAAAAGTTCAAATCCAGCCACAGCAACTTAGTGATACCCTCAGCAACTTACTGAGGCCTTGTCTCAAAATAAAAAAATATGAAGGGCTGGGGATGTGACTCAGTGGTTCTCATTCCTGGTTTCAAGTCCTGGTACCAAAAAATTTTTAAATAAATAAAAATAAAAAGGGCTAGGGATGTGGCTCAGTGATTAAGCACCCTTGGATTCAATCCCTGGTACCAAAACAACAACGAATCAAAATGACAAGAAAGAGGACACAAATGAAAACTGAATTACTGCCTTCATATAATCACAAGTAAAAATTACAGTGAAAAAGGAAAAAAAATTATGCCGAATTTGACTCTTTTGGACACCTCATACAATTAGAATCACATAGTATTTGTCTTTCTGTGACAGGCTCATTTCAGTTGGCATAATGTTGCCAAGGATTATGTCGTTCCATGTGTCAGAAGTCTGTTCCTTTTTAAGGAATACTACAATAGAGTATCTTTCCTTTGTAAGTTTCCATATCATTTTCATTTGTGCAAGTTTTCATTTGTGCAAGGCCCCACCTCCCAATATTATTACAATTAAATTTCAACATGAATTTTGGTGGAAACACAGATCATACCATATGTATATATCATTTTATTTATCCCTCTCTCCATCCATGGACACTTGGAGTGTTTCCATCTTTGGGTTATTGTTAATAACACCACTAGGAACATAAGTGTACAAACATCTCTTCAAGATCCTGCTTTCAATTCTTTGGAATTTAGTCCCAGAAATGGAATTTCTGGATCTTATAATGACTCTATTTCTAGTTTCTTGAGGAAAGGTCATATTGTTTTCCACAGAAAATTTTGGCATGCATTTCTAATGTCTCTTTTTCATTTTATTTTTCTAGTCAGTCATTTTTATTTTGTATAAAGTTATCAGTATATAAGTAACCAGAAATTTTGAAAAAAATGGATCTTTTACTACAGATAGCTTGAGAAGTACTTCATGAGATCATTTCCAATAACGTACAAACACACTCAAGAACAATGGCAACAACAAAATCTTAGCTCTCACTTCTCACCAGCTCCATACTTTTCTCCGGTCTTTTACTGTCTAAAGCACTCTGCCTATTTTCTCATAACCTCACCCAATTCAGGCTTTCCTGTCCCATTTCCACATGAACCTGCTCATATGTGGGATGCCTCTGCCCTGCTATAAACCAGTGGTCAGTTTTCATTCTCTGTCTTTCTTGATTTATCAGCAGTATGTGACACAGTTAATCACTCTTCCTATTTGATATACTTCCTTTCCTCTTGGTTTCTAGGAGCATTCTTAATCCTGGAACATGCTTGGTTTTCTTCCTAAATGATGAATCCCTCCCAAGTATCTTCTACTTTTAATTTGTCTTTGTGATCTCTTAATATTGGAACATCTCCAGACTCATACCCTTTACCCTTTTCTACAATCACTCCCAGTCCAGATTGCTCTCCTAAACTCCATATTTGTACATATAGCAGCTTACACATCTTTAACTGATTGTCTAAGAAGCATTTCAAAAGAACACTGGAAATCAAAATCCTGCCCCTCCCCAGCAAAACCTGCTTCTCCTGAATTGATCTAAATTGTTCACTGTAGGTGAAAAACCTACAGTCATCCTGCCTCTTCTTCCTCATTGAATTGTCCACATTAGCAAAATGCTTGGGTTCCTTCTAAACTACATCAACAACTGACCTTTCCTCATCTTCACTGCTCCCACTCTGGCTTGAGCGACCAGTGTCTCTCACCTCTGTCCCTGCAATAGATACCCTCTGTTTCCACTCCTCTGCTCTACAGTTTAGCCTCAACATGGTTGCCAGAATGATCCTTTTCAAGGCGAGTTTTTAAATTAAGTCAAATTCATCTGGAAGAATAAGAAACCCAGAATAGCTAAAGCAATACTTAGCAGGAAGAGTGAAACAGGGGGTATTGCAATACCAGATCTTCAACTCTACTACAAAGCAATAGTAACAAAAACGGCATGGTATTGGTACCAAAATAGAAAGGTAGATCAATGGTATAGAATAGAGGACACGGACAAAAACCCAAATAAATACAATTTTCTCATACTAGACAAAGGGGCCAAAAATATGCAATGGAGAAAAGATAGCCTCTTGAACAAATGGTGCTGGGGAGAATTGGAAATCCATATGCAACAGAATGAAACTAAACCCATATCTCTCACCATGCACGAAACTCAACTCAAAATGGATTAAGGACCTCGGAATCAGACCAGAGACCCTGCAGATTATAGAAGAAAAAGTAGGTCCAAATCTTCACCTTGTTGGTCTAGGATCAGACTTCCTTAACAGGACTCCCATAGCACAAGAAATAAAAGCTAGAATCAACCACTGGGATAGATTCAAACTAAAAAGCTTTCTCTCAGCAAAGGAAACTATCAGCAATGCGAAGAAAGAGCCTACAGAATGGGAGAATATCTTTGCCAATCATACTTCAGATAGAGCACTAATCTCCAGAATCTATAAAGAACTCAAAAAACTTTACTCCAAGAATTCAAATAATCCAGTCGACAAATGGGCTAAGGAAATGAATAGACACTTCACAGAAGAAGATCTACAAGCAATCAACAAACATATGGAAAAATGTTCAACATCTCTAGTAATAAGAGAAATGCAAATCAAAACCACCCTAAGATTCCATCTCACCCCAATTAGAATGGCGATTATCAAGAATACGAGCAACAACAGGTGTTGGCGAGGATGTGGGGAGAAAGGTACACTCATACATTGCTGGTGGGGCTGCAAATTAGTGCAGCCACTCTGGAAAGCAGTGTGGAGATTCCTTAGAAAACTTGGAATGGACCCGCCATTTGACCCAGCTATCCCACTCCTTGGCCTATACCCAAAGGACTTAAAATCAGCATACTACAGAGATACAGCCACATCAATGTTCATAGCTGCTCAATTCACAATAGCCAGACTGTGGAACCAACCTAGATGCCCTTCAATTGATGAGTGGATAAAGAAACTGTGGTATATATATACAATGGAATATTACTCAGCCATAAAGAATGATAAAATTATGGCATTTGCAGGCAAATGGATGAAATTGGAGAATATCATGCTAAGTGAGATAAGCCAGTCTCAAAAAGCCAAAGGACGAATGATATCGCTAATAAGTGGAGGATGACACATAATGGGGGGGAGGGAAGGGTTAGTGTTAGGGTTAGAGTTAGGGTTAGGGAGGGGGGCAAGTATGGAGGAAGGAAGTACTGTATAGAGGGTAAAGAGGGGTGGAAGGGGTGGGGGGAAGGGAAAAAATAACAAAAAAAAAGAAAAAAAATAAATTAAGTCAAATCCAATGATGACTCTCCTCAAATCTTTCAATTATTTCACTTTATGTAAACACCAAGTACTTACAGTGTCTTCAAGGCTCTACATAATATTTCCCCAGCTACTTTCTGCAAGTCTCTCTCCCTTCAGTCTACTTCAATTGTGAGGTGCTGTATGCTCTGCTCTGAACATTCCAGGCTTCTCTAGACTTAGCAGTTCAGCTGTTCCCTTTGTCTGAAACTTGATGACCCCAGATATCCTCAGAGCTAATTCCCTTATCTTCTTTAAGAGAGTTCATTTGGCAACTTCATGCAAGATCTATCTTGACCACTATATTTTAAATTTTAATCCTTCCATCTTCTTTCTGCTCCATTTTTACTGTCTATGGCACCGATTAGTTTCATAGCACTATTATGTATTAATTATTAACAATATTTCTAATTTGTCCCTAGGATGTAAACTCTGGGAAACAAGGGATATCATCTGTTTTATTTCCTTATATACCTTTATCACCGAGAACAGTGCCTGATATAGTACACCCTTGAAAAATCTTTGTTGAATGAAATAATCCTATTCTTAATTTTATCACCCGGGGAAAAAATGCTTTGTGCCTTCCATTAGAATAAATTACCTAACAGCATAAGGCTGTTAGAAGTGAACAAAAACAAAGTCTCAGAATAGAAAGTACTATGTACAAGTGCATTTTGTGGAAATCTCCCAGAAATAATTAAAATAATCCTCATGTTCTCATTCATATATATATATATATATATATGACAGAGAGCTATAGATTTTTCTATCTGTATCTATATGTATATCTAGATAGCTATAGGTACCTACATCTATAAATATCTATAGATTCAGACACACATATGTAAACATACACATACACACATAATTATGTATAATGAGAATACAGCATGAAAAAGATAGGTTATACTATTCATCATGAAGTACAATTAACTCATATTCAGTTGGGTTCACAATGTCTTCACACAAATTGATTTACAACTTAAAGTATCTAACACAGACTTCCTTGTAAGAGTCACAAAATAAAGGGACTAGAGGAAAGTGTTAAGGCAAAATTTATTTATTTATAATGTCCCACCAATAAGAGGTTCATTTAATACTGAATACAGATAACATATAGGGCTTATTATTTTCTGTTAATAAATAAAGGGAATATATATCTATCATGTCCCACATGTTGCTACCCTAAATGCCACCTTTTTTTAATTTTCACTGGCTTTAAAACACATCTATCTCATCAGTTTGACCTAGAATCCCAACCATGCCCACCTTCCCAACTCATAAGGGGAATATTCAGATGGCTAGTAAGCAAATAAAATGATGCTCAAGATAGATAATAATCAGGGAAATACAATTAAAACCAAGTGAGGTTTCATTTTGTGCTTATTAGAATGGTTAAAAAGTTTTTTAAAAGATTATCAGCATCAAAATATGGAAAGGAATGCAGAGTAACTGAAAATTTCTACATTGGAAAGTAAAGTGCTGCACATACTTTGAAAGATTGTTTGGCACATTTTATGAAGTTAAACATATGGGTATTCTAAGACCCAGCGAGTCTACCCCAAGGGAAATGCAAACATGTCTACAAGGAGACTTGCACAGAGGTCATAGAAGCTTTATACATAACAGACCCATGCCAGAAAGGATCCAAATGCTCATAGACAAGAGAGTAAGTAAATTACGTGCATTTGGACAGCTGAATTTCACTTCTGTATAACTAAATAAGTGCTGATGCACACAGTAATGCAGATGAAGCTCAAAACATTGTGTTGAACAAATGAAGCCTGATCTTCCCTCCCCTGAAAATGCACATCGTTTCTACCGAAACCAAGATTAAGAACAGGAAAACTAATCTATAGAGATAGAAATCAAAACAGGAGGTGTCTTCGGAGAGACAGGAAATGATGCAGAAACAGGGGAGACTGAACTTTTCAGAGTGATAGGAGTGTTCTAATTTTGACTGTGATATTGGCATCTATATTTGTTATAACCTATCAGACTATAAACATAAGATTTATGCATTGAACTCAAATGCTTCTGTTTCAAAAAATAATGTTTATGCTCAAATTGAATTAGGCTACCCATTAAATTATCTATTAATATCTTTTGGTATTTGTAAATATATACTCATTTTGGCCACCCAACATTCATCCTAAAAATTCATGACATACACTAAACTTGAAATTTTGCTAAGGAACACAGCAAGGTCTAATCCTAGATGTGAATCAGGTGAACAATTGGAGAACACTTATTTAATGGTCTAATTAAATAAGACCAGCATTCTCACTTCAAAAAGATCTTTGTCTCTCCTCAAACTCAGATAGTCAGTAACTCTCACAAATGCAACCCTTTCCTTCAAAAAGTCACTTACTGATACAAGTCAGAGGAAATGAGAGGGAAAAAGAATAGAAAGTTTTAAAAACAATTTATACCCCCTAAATAAAAATACCATGCCAATTAAAAATCAAAGGTTAAGATTCAGTGATAGTTAAACTGAAAAATTCCACTAAAACTTTGATCCTAAGATAAAAAAATGAGAATTAGTGTTACATAATTTCAATAAGTACTTCAGCTACTAAATTGCTGAAGTTCTTCCCATTGAAGAGAACAAATCTAAATTTTCAAATATATCCTAACTACAACTTTATGGTAGTTCTTAAACAAAGGGACAGAGTTTTTCTTACCAAATAAGGACACACTTGTGATCCAGGACCAAACATAAGATCCCACTGTTTGTTCACGTTGTGAAGACTGGTCATGTATTCTTCCATTTGGTTTATCAAGAAGGCATTCTCCATAGCCAATACTGTACCAATGACAGAAAATAGCACCTTGTAAATACAGGAGGATACGTTTCAATTCAACATTCTTTATCCCATTTGCTGCTATTCTCATACTTTCAAGAAAAAATTTTTTTTTCACAATTTAAAAATGAACACACGTCAACATGCATAATGAAAGCCTCAGAGTTTACAAAGGATTTTTAGTGTGCTTGTCTGCACTTGATCCCAAATGAAACTTAAAGATGCGATACAAAACTTAAAAAAAATAGGCTGGGAATGTAGATTAGGGAAGAGAACCTGCCTAAATGTACAAGGCCCTGGATTCAATCCCTTACACCACACAAAAAAATTTTGATCACAAGTAATAAGCATAAATTCATCACAATATAATTTATATGACAATTTGGGATCTACTTTGGTATCACAGTAATGCCTCAAATATAATTACCAAACTGTCAAAATGTGGTAAAAGTGGGTTTTCAAATCATTTGATAGTATTGTTTTAGTTCTAGACAACAACAAAAAAGGAATTTCAAAATGTCTCATTCTGTCTCAAGTTTCATGTTTCTCAAGGAGAGAGAGCACAGCAGTCAAGGTCACTGAAATTGGGAGCTTACATCTTAGTGCCACCATGTCTTAGAATACTTAATCTCCCCAAGCCTGGGTCTGCTTATCTCTGAATTGAGAGTGGTAACATCTTGTAACTCACTATTAGAGTACAGTCACGTGCCTCCTAACAATGTCTTAGGCAATGATGGGCCTCCTGTGAGACACTGATGCCATTAAGATTAGAACAGAGCTGAAAACTTCCTGTCACCCAGTGACACTGTAGCCATCACCAAGTTGTAGTGCAACACATTACTCACATGTCTGTGGTGATGCTGGTGTGAACAAACCTACCACAGCAGAATAAAGTGCAGCTCATGTGATTAGGTTTAGTCCATTGTACTTGATAATAAATGGCTATTACTGGCTCATGTATTTACTATACTACACTCTTCAATCTTTAGAGTATATTCCTACTTATAAAAATTTACTGTAAAACTCTTCTTCTATGCCAGAAACAGCCTGACATAGCTTCTGTTTACTGTTTTCTTGATTACATCAAGGCTACATCTAGTGAATGACCTGTATCATACAGGTGTGGGAAAATATGCTCTATGATGTTCACATGATGGTGAAATGCTTAGTGAGGCACTTCTCAAACTGTATCCCCATCACCAAGGAATGCATGACTATATATGACATAATTTAAATGACTTGGAAAAATAGTAAATAGTTTGGGAAATATGTTACTCCAGAGAAAATTGTGTGAAAATGTTCAGCTACTTCAACTATACTATTTGTTATAACAATTTGTTAAAAGAAATCATTTTGGAAATTTTTGCTGGCTAAAAATGAATTTTAATTTTTCAATAAAATGAACATGCAACTTTTAAATTCTCCATTAAAGAAAATCAAAATATTATTTCCGTATGAGAAAAGACACATTCAGTGGTATTTTTTATCAATACATTAGTTTATCATAGAAAAAGTCTATATGTAACATGTACAGAGTAGTAACTATATGTTGTGATTTAAAATTAAATTCCATTATAAGGATAAATGATTCTCCCCTGGTTATAATTATAGGCTATACTTATGAACATACATTCTAAAGCATACTTAACTTATCCCCATAGTCTTCATCAAGAGAAAGGTAGCTATAGAAAATAATATCTCTATTAAATTGGTGATTAGAATATATATAACAGCAAGAAATAAAGGAGTATTCCATTTATGAGAACAGGTTTTCTGGAAAGAGCTTGGGCTTGTGTTTTAGATACGTTCTGGTGACAGAAAACACCATTTAGAAGAAAAAAAATTGGGAAGTAGAGAAAATTGGTAGAAGGTAAAGAGCGAAGACAAGAAAAACGTGGATTTGCCTCCTCTCTTCAGAGTTAGAAAAAGTCTCCAAAAAGTAATGTTGGAGGCTCCACGTCTCTGTGGCTGTACACAGTTACTTGAATAACTTATCATTTGAATTTAATTATTCTCTTTTTTAGGGGCATCTCAAACTTTAGCCATTCAACTCCTCCCAAAATATGTCCTAATAAATCTGAAAAATTCAAAACCACACAAGGAAGCTGTGATCACCATTAAGTTTTCCCCCAGAGTTTTCATCATAAGAAAGGATTCAAATAAAAAAAACATGATGGGTAACTCCTATTTTAAAAGGAGTGAAATAATATATATGCACACCATTTTCTTTTGTCAAATACCCATTTGTGAAGTGAAAGTAAACTTAAGTCTAAACAATGAAAAACTAAACAAAAATTAAACCCTTTAAAAGAATACACACATTTCAAATCTTAAAATCTAATAAATAAACAATTACTCAACTAAAGTAATATAAATTTAGACTTATTCTTGGAACTCGGTGATATATTTCTGACTACATTTTGACCAGGTCCAAGGACTTGTGTGGTAATTTAAAGTTGGAGCCATTACACGATACTGATGTTTAATTCCAATTTCTTTGCATTTAAAACTATCATCATGTGTAACACTGAATCTACAATTTAAAACAGGCGTTAAAGAAGACTATCAAAAATATACATATTAGTAACAGATTTCATATTTATACTATAATAAATGAAGAATATATATATTATTCTGGTTACATTGGATTTTGCACTCTTGATCTCTCCATAAGACACTATAATCTCATGCTTATAAGCACATGATTTCTGAGAAGTACTAGAGTATACCTTTGATCAGCTGCCCAGTGTGTTGACTTGGCATCTGAGTCTAAACAATCAAAATATTTGGAATTGGGTTCACCTCCTCACAACATAAGCATAGCATTTACATAAAAATGCCTGCAGGTTTCAACAAGGATATCCTGGAGATACTCATGGACATATGAGGTAAAGTGATACCACCTGCATTCTAGGCCATTGACTTTTGACATTGCATCCAAATGACCTCTTTAATTCCTGACTCCATACCATTCTATAGTATCCATTTGTTTTATATGAAATAACCTAACTACTCTTTCTGGTCTATAATTAAATGACAATCAATTGAATTGGAATAATAGAAACATTCCCAAAGGACAACCGATTCTTTGCAGTGATGTCAAAAATATTAAATAATAAACAGGTTAACCACAGATCCTACACTCTTTTACAGATTCAAGTAGAAACCCAAGTTTGGAAGGATCACCAGAATCACTGAATTCAGGTTTTTGTATGCTGAGGTTTTGTATTTAAAACACTGTTTCAATTGAACTGCTTACTTACCCATATTTTAGAGACACCTAAAGTTTCTAGGGAAGAAAATAAATGTCTAAGTACGAGAGCACTCTCTGAGAGAACAGTCTACTACTAGCTGGCAGCTTTTGGAAACCAGAAAATGGTGCTTCCTACATATTGCTGCAATACTTCAACAGTCTGCAGGTGCTCTCCTCAACAAACTTACAAAACTGGGTGTGTAGTTTGCTGATGGACATGAGATATAACTATGCTAAAAGGGAACTGAAGAAGTGCTAGTTAACTAAAAATTATGTCCATTTCAATTTTTTCTACATAAAAGCTCTAATGACATCTCAAGGCATGATCAGAAAAAATATGTGATGAAACTAACTCTAGCCTCAATTCCTGATTAGTGAAATAACAAAGAAACTTCAGAATACACTCTGGGGAAGCAGTTGGAATTGTTTTTCAGAGGATGAGATGTAAGGTTTTCTGATTTTTAATGGGTGCTCTGAGGATATCATGTGAAACCATTGCCTCCATTCTTATAGCATAGAACATCAGGAGAATTTTAGTAAGGGCAGGCATAAATAAGAAAATTATAAATTTCAAAAGAAAATATAGAGTACTAGGTGGTGGGGAGGACTTTAAAAAAGTATTTTAACAAGTATAAATTTCCACAGGCTATGTCCACTGCCAGGGCTCTGACCTCTAAGAGCAAGAAATGAGTTCTGGTTCCCTAGAACCAGGATCCTCTGCAAGTCCTCCCATAAGATGATAGTGGACAGTACCTGATCATGTATAGGGTAACAAGAGATAGAGGCTAGAAGTGCTCACCATGTAATCCAACAGAGTAAGTGAAATAAAAGAAATGTCAAGTCCTAGATCTTTGCTTAGTCTGTTAATCTGTGCAGTCTGTCTGAACTAACATAGATCATAAAAGAGCTAGAGGTAGCACTACACGGATAAAAATTGTTTTATGAAGAAATAAACAGGGCTGGCGGGGAGATAGCTCAGTTGGTAGAATGCTTGCCTTGCAAGCACAAGGCCCTGGGTTCGATTACTGAGAGGATAGAAAATATATACACATGCCCAAGTAAAAGAAACTGTGAGTCCATTTTCTTCATTAATAGAAGAGCTCTGTAAGGGATCACACAGGGTACCTAATTCTGCTAAACCTGAAAAATTTCACATTTGTACTTCATCAAAAGGGGGAATTAACCACCAAAATCATAAAATAAGCACTCAATTTTAAAATATTTAACCATTGATACTACTACATGGACATGAGTATAGAGTGAACTGTTAATAGCAAATAAACTTTTTTAAGGTTAAAAGAAAAGGATTGACTTCTCTGCATTGAAATCTTTTTAGGAAATTGTTGGACTCTTTCATTAAAAAGATCCAAAAATATAGGGTGATCATATAATTTTTAAATATATAAGAAAGAAAAATATAGTTGGTGTAGTATGGGCAGTAGGAAAGGTAATGAATATATTTAATTGGCAACAGAAAAACCAACAAAAGAAGAAAAAATAGCACAGAACTCTACAAATCTATGAAGTACTTTTAATTTTTAAATTTGAAGCAGCATACAAATATTTTATTATTACCTAGTAATTAAATAAGTAAAACGTTAAGTGGCTAAAATAATGCCCACTGATTAATAAATGCTGAATAAATAAACATGATTATGATATAAGAATTATTATAAGCACTCAGTAATTCTATAACATTTCAGCAATAGAAGCTCTTATCCATCAGGATCTACTCACTCCTATACAAAGAATTATGTGCAACTGAAATATGGTGTTGAAAGATGAAGATAGTATGTATTGGTTGTATACCAAAGGCAGCAATAATTATAGTTTATATAGAGTAATATATACTAAAATTAATATAGATAAGCTGAGTACAGTGGTACATGCCTGTAATCTCAGCATTTACGGAGGTTGTGACAGAGAACAAGTTCTAGGTCAGCCTCAGCAATTTAACAAGACCCTATCTCAAAATAAAAAGATAAAAAGGCAGTGGATGGAGCTCAGTGGAATAGCATCGCTGGGTTCAATTATTAGAACCTCAAATTAATTAATTAATTAAAATTCACAGGTAAAAAATTCAAAATAAATGTTCATTATAATAATCCATGTTCCATCATCATTCACTTTAACTTTTCATTTCTTTTTCAATTTTACATATTATATTCTTTCCTAATACTATCTTTTCAGTATTGTATATTTATATGTCCTCCTATGATTCTTTTCATGAAAGAGATTTTTCACACATAAGATTATCATTTCTTATTGCAAAGATTTTGCATTTAGAAATGTCTTAATATAGAATGCGTAGACTTGTATTAGCTACTGTGCTTTTTAGCTCCCTTTCCAAGGTAATCTTTTATTCACAAAAGTTAAAAACATGAATATCTTCCTATCATTTAAGAGAGATTTTCTAACAATTAGAATGCTTTGTTGTACACTGAAGAAATGAAAGTTAAATTAAGGAATTTAAAAGGGCTGGGAAAAAAGTAAAAATTAAACAAGTTCATTACCCCATAAAGGAAAGATCTGCCCTCTTTCTGAATCTATTACTAAAAGGTCTTTTTCTTATTTAGAATCAAGATCATGAGTAGGGGAAGGAAAGGAGGAAGAAAGTAAGGAGTGGAGGAAGGAAGGAAGGAGTGAAGGAAGGAATGAAGAAAGGAAGGAAGGGAATTAATTCCTGAACAAATTTTATATAGAATATGAGGAAATTCCCATTTTCCTTAAGATTTCTAAAATTTATACTTGCATGTATAATTGTTTAGCCACTTCCCATTTTATGTATTTTTTATTGTCAGAATAAACTCTTCATGGAGAAGAAATGCCTTAATTAATATTTTAAAAAATCTGCCCAGTGATTCAATTTTAATATATTCATTTTCAGAGATGTATAAATATTCAAACACAATATGAACTCTATTACCACCCAAACTTTTTGTTTCATGCTTTAAAGTATCAAATTCTAAACTAAACATTTTAGCCCATAACAGATCTGTGAGAATACATATTGATGTATCGCATGTGATTAGACAACAGGTTCAAACATTCCCATACAGGGTCAACACCAACACGCATTGAAGTGAAGAATCAGCAATATGGCACCAAGCAGATGAGTAATGGCTCATGTCTAGATACACTCAAGCACATTCTGGGGTTTCTAAAGTTGCTTGAGATAGAATAAGAAAGCATGTGCCCAGATGATACAGGTTCCATGTGTTTGGAAGTATTAGACACTGCATACACAACCAATCCAATTCTCTTGGAGAACGAAAAACATTTTTTTTCATATTTTGTAAAACATGCTCATGGATTAAGGCAACAAAAGGAGATACATCAGGAAACGTAGCAGTTATTAACCAACATTCATCATGTCATCAATAGACTAATTTATTTTTGATATATTTTAGATGAGAAAATAAGATATGAATACTTAACATAAGCTAAATAGTCTTAGATAAATTATTTATACTCATCTATAAAATGGGAATAATACTTGTACTGATCTTATGGCTTACTGTGAAATTAAATAAATTAAATGATAAAAAACCTTAACATGATGTGATACATATGAAGACTCATATATCAGCTATCATTATCATCATTACTTCTGATTTAATGGATAATATGCTTTAATTTTCCTAGTCTATTTCTAAATGGCAGTATAGTTTATGTACATGGGGTGCCTGAAAACTATGTAAATGTAACTAAAGACTTGAAAACCACCAACTTCTACAGAAATAGTAAAGTATGTCCAGCACCTAACAATTTAAAATTAGTAAGAAATAAGAAGTATTCAGTAAAAATCTGAACTACTTAACTTTAATCAAGATATGAGAATGACACAGATAAATAAGAAATATATTTGAGAAATTTTAATAAAATGATTAACTGATATAATATACCTAATGCAACCAGAGAACAGATTGTAGGGGGGGTGGAATTTAGGTGTATAAAACAAGAGCATTAGGCATCTAATTCCACAACTGTGTAAGAGTAGAGTTTCTAAGGGATTACCTAACATAAACTAGGTATTTAACTACCAGTACTTTTTAATGCTGAGCTGCATGATTTACAAGAACTATGAAGTCTTCACCTCTGAAACCCAACACACATATTCTTCCTCTCTCTCACTCCCTGAAATATTCATGCATGCAGACATGCACACACAGTCATACTCTGAACTAAATCCTACATGGTAGGCAATAAGTAGTAAGAATAGAAGCTATTATGGTGGCAAATACTTATAAAAGTAACATGATACAAAAAGTAAGAGCCTGCTCCAGCAAGCTTCAAGGTGGATCTGGATCCCAAGTTTTCTAAATTAAGACAAGGTTCCCAGTTATGAACATCCTTTGAACTCCTACAAAACATAAAAATCTTTTCTTAAGGAAAATACACACTTTTTGAGATGGCTATGCCCCAATTCCATGGGTTAATATTAAGTAAATATGAGCTCACAATGTAAACAAACAAGTCAACAAAGAAGGCAGAGATGATACATCTGGCTCTGAATTATTTCAGATGGAAATTTTCAGAGATAGAAAATTACTTCGTATGAAATATATAAGGAAACATGAAATTCAATTACAAATATGAAAAAATATTTTAAAAATGGAAGAAACTGAACAAATATAGTGCAAATAAAATTAATAGCATCTTTTAAATTAAAAGTTACATGTTAAAATAGAAATTTTGAAGGCTTAGTAAAACATCTAATTAGATGTAGCCAGAAAGACAGAGAGAGAGAGAGAGAGAGAGAGAGAAACAGAAGACAGAGTTGCTTGAATGAAACATGAAAAAAAGAAATGAAGATATGGAGAAAAGAATAAGACTACATATCAGTGTTATTTGGAACCCAAGATTAGGATAGGTGCAATTAATAACAAAATTTGAAGTAACAGAATGAAAAACAGATGGGAATTTTCCAGAATTGCTGAATGATAATAAGTAGATATTAGAATCACAATATATCCCAAACAGGGTCAATAAAAATAAATCTATCCACAATAAGGCACAATTTTCATGAAACTACATTATATGTGAGACAAAGGGAGGATCTGAATAGACTAAAAAAAAAGGGTCACCAAAGAATCTGCAACTAAAGAGACTACAATTCTCAGTAGCAAAATCCAGAAGACAAAGCAATGACATTAGAAATACTGAAAGAAAATAACTGTCAACCTAAAATTGGTATGTACAAAACCGTATTTCCAAAATGAGGGCATATTTAGGAAATTTCCATAAACATTAAATAAAAAAGTTAACACTAAATAAAAACTTTAAAGAATATAAACCAAGAAAAAAGAAAAGGGATTTCAGAAGCAAGTTTAAGAAAGAAGAAATTATGACCATGCATTTTTAAAATTAAGGAATAAAATGGTTTTGAAAATGGCCCCCTTCCTCCTAACACCATTCGACCAAAACTGGCCAAAGAACCACAGGATAAACAGCAACCATGGAGCCTCCCCAAAACACGGGCTTTTCTTCAAATCATGCACAGACGTTGTCGTGTTTATCAACAGTGAGTCACACTGCCGCTCAACGTCTGTTACCTCCTCCCCATGAATGAGGTGATCCCCTTCCATAACGAGTAAATGCTGGGCTGTGGCTAACGCCCCAGGGAGAACCATGGGTTACCTGGACAATTGGGGTGCTAATTCTTCCCGCACTGGAATAACCACCAGACCGCAGGGGCGTCGCTGGAAAGCAGCCAGGTGGGAGCCCTAATCCAGCGGAGCCTCTGCAGCCCCTCTGAGTGCTGCGCGACTGGCAGGCGCTCAGGGAACCGGGGCGGCGGGGCGCCTCCCCGGGAGCAGGGATTCTTGGAGGCTAGTCACTGGGGTCGCTGCCCGCCCCGCCGGCGGCCGGACCTCGGTGCTGCTAGCCGCGCGGTTTCCTATGGGCAACAAGTGTCCGCCCTCCGCCCGGCCCAGCCCTCACCGGCACAGGCCGTCCCCGAACACCTGCGGGTCCAGGTGGCAGGCGATGGTGGCGCTAACAGGTCCTGCAGGTCCACCTCCTCTTTCTCGCAGCAGATGAAGCTCCAGTCGCCGCTGCCCCGGAGAAGAGCGCGAAGGGCCGCAGCGTCACCCCGGGCCGCCCCCGCACCTCAGCCGCTTCCGCCGCCGCTCCGAGCCGGCCGGCTGCGCCTTCCTCCATCCGTGCGCTCGCGCCCGCACCCAAACCCCTGTGCTCCCAGCGGGCCGCGCCGGGCTCGCGCGCCCCAGCCTAGCGCTCTCTCCTCCTCGCCGCCGCCATGAGCCCGGGTTAACCACCACGGGATTTCGCGGCTCTCCGCCGCCCACGGTCCTAACGTTTCCAGAAGCGCGGACTCCGAACGCCCGCCCCGCACGCCTTCGCCCAGGGCGGGAGGGGCAGAAAGCCTGCGCGGCGCCTGCCCAGCCCCGAGGGCGGAGCTCCGGAGGGTTTTGCCTCTACTACCTATTTTGCCCATTTCCTAATTGGATATTTTTGCTTTTATATACTATTGAGTTTTGAGAGATGTTAATATATTCTACATACTCATTCTTGATCAAATATGTTGTTTGTAAATGTTTTCTCGAAGTCTGTAGCTGTCTTTATTTTCTCATGGGTGTATTGCAGAGCAAATGTGTTAAATTTGGATTTGGTACAATTTATTAGTGTTTTAAATGGGATTATATTTTGGTGTTAAATCTAAGAATTATCTATTGCTAGATCCAAGAGATTTTCTTCTACTTTTATTCTAATCCCTTTATACTTTGATGTTTATGTAGTCTAACTGTAATTATTTGGGCTTATTTTTTTATAGGTATGCAGTTTAGATCAAGGTTTATATTTTTTTGCCTATGAACGTCCCATTGCGCTAACATCATTTGTTGTAAGGGCGTCCTTCCTCAATTTAGGGACCCCTTTGTCAAAAATCAAGTGGGTGCATTCATGTGTATCTGTTTCTGAGTTCTCTACTCTGTTCAATGTGTCTATGTATCTGTCCCCACTAGCACCAAACTGTCTTGATTATTATAGCTACAGAGTAAGTTTTGGAATCAGTTTAAACAATCCTTGATATCTATTCTTCATTTTCAAAATTGTCTAGCCATTCTATTTCTTTTGTCTTTTCATTTAAATTTTAAAATAAGTTTGCCTATATGTACAAACATCTTTGGTAGGATTTGGATAGAAATTGCTTTAAAACTATAGATCAATTTTGGGAGAATTGACAGCTCTACTGTGTTGAGGCTTTTGATCTGTGAATATGGTAGTTCTTCATTTTCTTGGGTTAATTTATTTCATCAAAATTTTCTAATTATCAGCATGCTTATTATGTATTTGTTTTGCATTTGTTTTTTCTTGTTTTCCTACAGATTGACAGGGCCTTGAGCATGCTAGGCCAAGACTCTACTGCTGAGATTTACTCTCAGCCCCTGTGTACATGTTTGTTAAGTTTATAACTAATTATTTAAATTTCTTGGAGGTAATCATAGATGGCATCAATAAAATTTTTGTATGCTTATTTTTAGTATATAGAAATGCATTTCTTCCTGTGACCCTATTCAACCCACCTATTAATTCCAGTGTTTTCATAGATCTTTTCCATGTTCTATGAGGTTGTTATGTGCAAATAGGGACAGTTTCATTTATAGTTTTATAATCAGCATGCTTCCTCTTTCTTCTATTTTTAGTTTTCACTTTTTTTATCACCTAATTGCCTGAGCTGAAACTTCCAACACAATGTTGAATACAAGTGTCAAGAGCGGACACCCTTGTCTTGTTCCTGCTCTTGGGTGGAAAGCATCCAAGTTTCCACCATGGAATACCAGGGTTGTGATATTAAAGCTGATGTTTGTTATTTTTTGTAGGTGCTCTTTATCAAGTTGAAGTCGTTGTCTTCTGTTCTTTACTTCCTGAGCATTTGTGTGTGGGTTTTTTTGTGGATGTTCTGCATCAGTTGAAGGGATCATAGGAGTTTTCATCTTGAGCCTTTTGATGAGGTAGATTCATTAATTGATTTTGAAATATCAAACCACTCTTACTTGCTTTAAATAAATCCCTCTCCTTTATGGTCTCTAATTTTTTAAAGTGTTGGATTGAATTTGCTGATATTTTGTCAAAGTTTTTTTGTTTTGTTTTGTTTTGTTTTTGTTCTTGTTTTTAGTTTTTTGCAGTGCTGGAACCAAACCAGGGCCTCACACAAGCCAGGCAAGTACTTTACTACTGAGCTACACCCCTAGAAAAATATTTGCTGAACAGATTTTTGAGTTTAAGTTTTCTTTCTTTCTTCTCTTCCCCCACCCCCTGTCATTGTTTAGTTTGGGTTTCATGGTGATATCTCATGAATTGAGTTGGAAAGGCTTCCTTCTATTTTCTGAAAGAGATTGTGCAAATCTAATATACATTCTTTAAATATTTGGTAAAATTTTCTAGTGAAGACAAGTAGGCTGGAGATTTTACTTTCAGGAGGCTTTTCATTAAAAACTTCATTTGTTTCATGGTTATAGGCTTATTCAAGGTATCTATTTTATGTTGGTGGATTTCATTATCTGAGTGATTTCTCAATTGCCATATTTGTGAACCAAATTATCAAATTTGTCAAGGCTGTTCATAGTATTCCCTTATTGTCCTTCAAATGCGTATAGGAGCTATAATATTTCCTATCTTGTTTCTGATATTAGTGATTTATTCATTCTATTCTATCTTACTTTATTTTACTATGACAAGAACTCTTGGCATGAGATCTTTCAACTCTCCATTTCTTCCTCTCCCCTTCCTACCCCTGGCAAACTTTTCTTCTATGAGTTTGAATGTTTTGTTGCATTTGCACTTTTGATCTTTTCAGATGCCTCATATAGGGGAATTACATACTATTTAAAGTTTTGTGCCGGGCTCACTTAATGTAACATCCTCAAAGTTCATGTACCATGTCACATGTTCATGGATGCTCATTTTTACCTTTTTCCATTTCTAGTACTGAGGATTTAACCCTTTAACCCAGGGGCACTGTGTGTGTGTGTGTGTGCATGTGCACACACATGTACATGTGCATCCATGCATGCTCACATATGTATTCACAGATGCAATTTTTTAAATCTATTAATCTCTTCAGGCATGTTTAGGTTTTTCACATCTTAGCTATTTTGAATATTGCTGCAATGATTATGGAAGTGCAAATATCTCTTCGAGATCCTTATTTTAATTCTTTTGAGTGTATATACAAAAGTGGATTGTTAAGATCATATGGTTATTCTATTTTTAAATTTTTGAGGAAAACATGTATATTGTCAAAATATATATATTGTATATTTACAAAAATAAAAAGATTTATCGATTTTGTTTCTTTCCCCACAGAAATTTTTAGCTATATGTTTTCTCTGTTTTCAATTTTATAGATTTCTGCTTTTGTTTTATGTTGTCCTTCCTACTGCTCACTTTGGGTTGTTTTGCCATTCTTTTCTAGGTAGAAGCAGATTATTGAGGCCTTTCTTCTCAATGTATTCATTTAGGACTATACATTTTCCTTTTGGCACAGCTTTAGTTGCATTCCACTAATTTTGTTATGCGATATTAATCATTTTAGTTCAAGTCTGTGTTTTTTCTCATTTCCTTTGTGACTTCTTCAATCCATTCATTATTTAGAAATGTCTTAATTTCTAAATGTTTGTAGGGTTCCCTCTTGTCTTTATTTCCAGTTTAATTTCTTTATGATTAGAAAGCATATTCTTTATGATTTTGAATTGTTTTACATTTGTTGAAGTTTGTTGTTTTCTATCTGAGGTTATGGTTTATCTCGGTAATGTTCCATGACAGATGATTAGAGCCGGTCTTCTGCTGTTGTTGGGAAGAGCATTCTATAAATGTTAATTATCCCCTCTTGGAGTGGCTGCACTAATTTGCAACCCCACCAGCAATGTACGAGTGTACCTTTTTCCCCACAATCTTGCCAACACCTACTGATATCCCACTCCTTGGCCTATACCCAAAGGACTTAAAATCAGCATACTACACTGATGCAACCACATCAATGTTCATAGCAGCTCAATTAATAATAGCTAGATTGTTAAACCTACATAGATGCCCTTCAATTGACAAATGAATTATTTTTTTCTAGAGGGAAATGAAGATAAAGATATATGAAAAAAATATTTGTAAAGATCCAGGTCACCTGCAGCCACATCCTATCAAAAATGCTTCCAAGAATGAGCAGTTTTGGTGACTCACTCTTGGGGGCCATTCATCAGTTTCAAGACCAGAATGACAGGGCCTGGGAGGCCAACTCCAGGGAGACTCCAGGTGTAGGTATAGAGGTGGAGTCTAAGGCTTACTGTCCTTTGTTCTGGCAGGTGGAGGTCAGCTTTTATTTATTTTGATGATTGATGGAAATGAATGTGACATAAAAGGAATCCTTTTAAAGTAGACAATTCAGTAGTGCTGAACACACTCCAGGGTTGCGCAAACACCATTGACCCTGGAGAGTTCTTTGCATCACCCAAGAGGGAGACCTGCCCATGCAAGTAATTTCTCTGATTTCTCTCCCCTCTAGTCCCTGGGAATCAGGAATCTGCTGAGTCTCTTTGGATTGCCCATGGAGGCGATTTCATGGAATTGTACAACCTGTAGTATTGTGTGTCCAGGATTTTCACTGGGTATAATGTTTTTGGGGTTCCCCCATGCTGTAGAATGCATGGATAATCTAGCATTCAGGTTCAGGTACTTGTTGGAGAATCCATTTTTAATTCTTTTGGGTATGTGCCTTGGAGTTAAATTGCTGGCTGATCGGTGGTTGCCCATTTAACTTTTGGAGGTCCAGCTTGTTTTCCTTGGTGACTGCCCCACTGTCCTTCCTGCCCGCCATGTACTAAGCTTCCAGTTTTTCCATGTCCTCACCAACCCTGAGTGTTCTTTGTTTTCCTGGCTATGCCCATCTCATGGGGTGTAAAGTAATGCCTTTCCACCCCTGGACTAAAGGATGCTGATCATCTTCTCCTGTGCTGATTGACCAATGTCTGCCTTCCTGAGAGAAGGTCAATCATGACCCATTGTTAATGGGTTTGTACACCTTTGGGCTGATTCTGTTTCCAGACTGCTCAGCCCCCATAGTTTTTTGTCTGTGAGTTTTGTGATGAAGAGGCTACATGCCAAGAACTGTCCAGATCATTTTTTGATAAAACAGTCAGAAGATGAAAGGGGAATACTCAAGTGAGTCCAGGGAATGTCTTTCCTTCTTTTTCTTTACATGCTAGGGATTAAACCCAAAGGTGCTTTGCCACTGAGCCACATCTCCAGCCTCCCCCCGATTTTTTAATTTTGAGATTTGGTCTCACTAAGTTTCAGAGGGCCTCACTTAGTTGCAGAGGCTAGCTTTGAACTTGCAATCCACCTGCCTCAGTCTCCTGCGTCACTGGGATTATAGGCTGCACCACTGTGCCCCGCATGTCTATGGAATTTCTAACAGAGAAGCTGGGCTACAGTCACAAGGAAGTTCAGAAGACTTCCCCCTCTCAGCACACTGGAAAGACATGTGCAGCACTTGTTTGAGAAAACTCTTATTCTAGGATGCAAGCTGTCTCTGTGATGAGCACATTCCCCACCATCAGCCCTTTTAATCACTTACAACACTCTCATGTGGAAACAATGTCTGTTTGGTCTTCCTGTGCTGTAATTACCCCTTTGATAAAACTATGCATGAAGTCATTCACGACCTGCTGGGTGTCATCTACCTGGTTAATTCACGTACCATGTGCTACATTTTTGTTTTATTTTAATTTTAGACTTTGCTTCATCTCTTTTTACAGTCATATGACACAGCACCAGTCGGAGAGACAGTGAATGGGAACAGAAGCAGGACTCCAAATTCCTCTCCTTCTTTCATCTTCTCTGTCATCCCATGAGCCAGTCACACAAGGAGACCAAGAACTATGGCACTGGGACACCCTTCGACACCTCCATGCAGGCTGTGTGCTCATTCTGTTCTTGGCACCAGAAAGCTCCCCAGGGAACCTGGAGAAGGGCGTCTCCTAGCTGATCTCAGGCCACCCACATGGGTTGGAGGGAGGCCTCCAGTTACAACCTTTCTGGGAGGACAATTCCAGGACTCCAGAGTCCGATCAGTTCTATGGAGACCCTTTGGGGGAAGTGGCAGTGTGTAGTGAAAAGACCTTTGTCTAGGGAAACACTGGCTTGAAGTGAAGATTGAGGGTCTGCTGCACTATCTCTGGATTCTTCCTGGGCTCAGTTTTTGGACTTTAAAGGGGGATGACAGGAGCCCCCACCCAAAGGGTTTCTGTACCATATTGATCACCACTGGGCAGTGGAGGAGAGAGCTACCTAGATGCACCTTTGCCCTAATTTCCAGATGGGCCCACCAAGGCCAAGGGACATGATATCACTAATATTGCCAGGTTCACCAAGCTAGCTGCTCCTGGGGGTGGGGAGCTAGAACTTGCAGCCTCCTTTGCTATTGCTCTCCTCTGTGACCCATCTCCCATGACACAAATGGTCATCATGCATATCTCCTCATGTAAACAGTAGCTGTGGCAATTGGGGCAAGGGTCCTGGCACATAGAAAACCCATGCTTGCCCACTCTCCTTTCTTGCCCAGGATGAACCCTGGGCAGGAACCTCCCCCGGGGACTGCAGTTCAGGAGGGCAAGATGGAATTCCATGGAGGATCTGCCTGGCCTTGCCAATGGCTTTCTAAGTCTTTGGGGATCTGCAATGCCTCTGAAGAATTTGGACTTGAGCAGCTTTCCCTTCATTTCTAAATCCAATGGAAGATTAGGTAAATCTGTATGTTTCTGATTCATTTACACTTAACTCATCAAAATTTTCTTTTTATGAGGCATTTGATATCCAGAGAGCTTACTCAGCAGATTTTCTGAGACTTTTTAAAGGCTTTTCTTTTAAAAACAGGTGGTTGCATTTTGCCAAGAATAAACAAAGTTGAACCTCAAAAGTGCAGCAATGGCCAAGGATCCTCATGCCAGAGGGTAATTTTCAAAGTCACCCCTTCCTTGCTCTTGACCTCTTCTTCCATTTCTTCTCCCTCTCTTCCAATTCCTGGCCTCTCCCTTCCCTTCTGGGTCTCCTCACAGAACTTTTACCCCACTCATCTGCAAACTCTAGCCCTACTTCCCACAGCTCCCTGATGGCATCCCCCACAGCAGCAGCCCAAGTCTTCCATCCCTCACTGCCCCTTTGCCAACCTGTGAAAGCAGAAGCTGATTCCTCAGAGCTCTGAAAACAGCCCAGATACAGTCAGCCCTTACCTTGCAGGTTGCAAAGAACCTGTTTTATCCCAGTGATGATGTAGCCTGGGTGTGAGGAGAGCGTCTCTGATTCTTACGTCTGATTCAAGGAAACAGGCCTGGAGGGGCTGAATGAGCACCTGAGACCATCTAACTCATTCATCAGATTTTGCTTCATTTTGTTTTGTTTTGCTTTGGTCCTTCTGAAGAGTGATAAAAGGCTATCACCAAAGACTCTCAAGGGACTTGTTTTTGCTAATATGTCAGGCCCAAAGAAAACATTGAAATCAAAGTGAGCTTGAGCCGGAGGTGGGGGCGGTGGCACATGTCGGTCATCCCAGCAGCATGGGAGGCTGAGGCAGGAGGATCACCAATTCAAAAACAGCCTCAGCAACTTAGGGAGGCCCTAAGCAACTCAATGAGACCCTGCCTCTAAATAAAATACAAAATAGAGCTGGGAGATGTCTCAGTGCTCAAGTGCCCCTGAGCTCAATCCCTGCTAACCCCCGGCAACAAAATAAAATCGAGGTTGAATGTGTTGTTAACATCTCAAGACAACTTTTAGGATCGGCTACGATATTTCCATTCTATGGATGAGAAACTCAGGTTTAGAATAGTGATGTCATTTCCATGTGTTTGCACAGCTCATCCTTGAAACAAGCATTAATAAATACTATGGGACAGATGGGGTGGCACATGCCTGTAATCCCAGTGGCTTGGGAGGCTGAGGCAGGAGGATCACCAGTTCAAAAACAGCCTCAGCACCTTAGTGAGGCCCCTAAGCAACTTAGCCAGACAGTCTCAAAATAAAAAAATATATATATAAAAATGTCTGGGGATGTGGCTCAGTGGTAAAAAAATAAAGTAAGAAACAATATTGTCGCAGTGTTTCCCCTGCTTCCTAAAGGTGGCAATACATAGCAGTGGGGTGGATCTTTCAAGATGGTCCAAGGATGTGGGTGTCCTAGTCACTAGGTGAGAGCACTGTCCCCTCTGCAGGACTCTCTCACTTCCCAGGGCACACAGGATGTCTCCTGCTGGTCCTGTGCGTCTTTAACACCCCTGTGGCTCTTTCTCTTCTCTACCTGTGCACAGAAGGGGACCCTGCTTAGAGCCTGCCACCAACATCCTGCAGCTGAAATGTCAGAGTTTCTTTGACTTTCACTGTTTTCCTTGTCCAAGGATACCTTTTATTTATGAAGGTGATCCTGGATTTTTATCTATGTATGTGTACAGTTTCTATAAGGATGATAAGACAGCCTGCTTGTGAGATTAAGTAAAAAGATGATTTAATAAATATATCATAAGAAAATGATCACACCAATGAGGTAGGGTCTTGTTGGGGGGCCCAGACTGGCCTCAATCTCCTGAGTTCCAGCAATCCTCCTGCCTCAACTTCCAGAGTTGCTGGGACATAGGCATGCACCACCATGTCTGTCTCTATAATTTTTTCTGCTTCTGGGCTTATACCCAGAGCCTCATGCATGCTAACTGAACTCTACCTCTGAGCTATGATTGTGGCAATAATTTTGAAGGTACCATTCAGAGGCCTGCTATTTAGGATACACATATCATGCCCCCTTTAGAAACTGGAGCCAAGGTAAAAACCTAAGTGGTCCCAACAGCTTTGATTCTTAGCTCAGCTCCCCAGAGGCATTTGCTTCGGTATTTAGACTGTGACTGAACACTGCCAATATTCATCTGTCCATATCTGCTGATCAAGTGGGCGAGTGAAAGAATGAAGGAATGGGGCCTTTGAGATTTCCCTCATAATTCCTGATTTGAAAAAAACACTGTCTTTGCAGGGGCCAGGCCAGGCTGCCCTGGACCCCAAGCTGATGTTTAATTCCTTCAAAAAGGAGAGGAACTTTTAGTTTTAGAGCAGTGACTGAGGATGATGATGCCCTCCCTCCCCCTGCACCCCAAGGGACATTTGACAATATCTGAAGTCATCACAGTTTGTCAAGATGAGTTGAAGTGGGTAGATGCTACTGGCATCCGGGGGACCCAGGTGGCAGAAGCTGCTAGGCATCCTGCAATGCATGGGATGGCCCCACAAGGAGAACTGCCTGGCCCAGAATTCCTGTAGAGCCCCATTTAGAATATCCAGCACTCGAAGATGGAGAGGGTCTGAGAAGGTCCTGAAGAGTTTAGTTTTGCTGAGTACTTAATTTTTTTTTTTCTCTCTTCCTGACTGGCTCTTGTTTTAGCAAGTTTCCTCACATTTTGGGCTTGCTGAGAGTTGCCTAGTCCTGCAAGTTTATATTGGTAAAAGAGAAGCTATTGATTGGCAAGAGCAGTTATTTGTTGACATGACAGTCTTTGATCATTCCTGTAATGCTCAAAACATGCTGGGTTCTTGCAGGCATGCTTGTTACCTTAACAAGCCTGACAGAAGCCCAGTTCATTTCTATAAGTTTTACATTGTGTTTTGCTTTTGAGGGGCATCTCACTGAGGAAATATTTCTAGGTAGGTCTGAAGTTATTCTGCCTGTTGGCACTTCAGAATCTCATGTGGCTGCAAAATGGTGCTAACATCAAAGAACTAATCCCAGTCCATTTGCTCAGCCACTTTGTCTTGCACCAGACTGGGCATGCTGAGAACAGGAGCTACACCTTTTGCACTGTCCCCTCAGTTTCCAGCATCTTTCTGCTACCTAAGGTGGAGTTAGTGAGTACTAACTGAATGAGTGCTTCATGGCTCTTAAGCTCACATTCTGTGCCAAAATGAAGTGATGGTATTTCTCTTTTATAAATAATAGCACTCATGTCCTGTAGGGTCAGGATCATTCAGCTGGAGAAAGTTGGAAGATGGCTGCCTGTTTCCATTACATCCTTGCTAAAGGTGCTGTGAACTGGAACATTTACCAGTCACAGAATGTGAAAACCTCTTAGAAAAAGGACAGGAAAGCAGAAGCCTGTTGTCAGGAGCACCTGCCTCATCCACTGGTCATGAAGGTGGATTAAACAAATACACATGAAGCATAGGCATGGGTTGGCGGTAAGAATTCTGGAGAATTTGAGCTATTAGTGATGTGTGCATGCATGTGGTATTTCTCTTCATATAAAAAGAATGACATTATGCCTTTCTGAGGACTAATAGGAAAATTGTCATGGAGTGGTTGAAGACAAAGCCAGTTTCCCCTCTCCTCCACCACTGTGGAAAATTAGCTATTTTGCTTAAAAGCACACAGACCCTCAAGGACAGTAAGATGTAAATCATGGACAGAGAGCATAGACTGAGAAAATGCCATCTTTTTATTGACACAACTAGAAGGAAATATATGGACTGTATAATGCCATCAGAAATAGGGTTATTTCAAACCCTATTCAAAACTTTAAAAGCCTGCTGTAGCAACCTGGTATACTATTCTGCCGCATTAGGTATCAGTGACTCATGAGCCAGACGAACTGTTCTAAGGATGGACCCACATCCTCTACCAACCCTGAAGTGATTCATGACCGTTGTATCTATCACAGCCACGCAGAAGCCAGAGGACACAGGGGAGGGGACAAGAACCCTCTCAATTACCTTTTTTGTGGCTTGTTTGGAGATCCTCATCTTAGGACTTTCAAGGATCACTTCCAAACATGCAAAGTAGAAGGGGCCTGGCCACTCATAGATAATAATTACCTTTCAGTTCAAGTGACGAATGTGCCCGTGGTACCTGGATCCAGTGCCACAGCTATGAATAAGATCACGATCATCTTCAAAGCTCACCGTGAGTGTGCAGATCAGAAAGTATACCAAGCTGTGACAGATGACCTGCCAGCTGCCTTTGTGGATGGCACCACCAGCGGTGGGGATGGAGAAGCCAAAAGCCTGCATATGGTGGAGAGAGAGAGTGGCCATTATGTGGAGATGCATGCTGGCTATGTAGGCACCACGGTGTTTGTGTGACAGCTGGGTCACTACCTAACCCTTGCCATCGAATGCCATGTCCTTTGAGGAAAGCCAGCTATGTGTGAATGGCTGCTGCCTAAGTGAATGCATCGATGCAGGTGTCTGCCATTCTGGGGCACAGCCTGCCTTGCACCTCCTTGGTGCAGGCCTGGCCTGGCTACACACTGAAGACTGCCAACACTCAATGCTATGAGAAGATGTCAGTAAAGGACATCTATTTCCAGTCCTGTGTCTTCGACCTGCTCACCACTGGTGATGTCAACTTTACCACCGCAACCCATAGTCCCTTAGAGGATGTGGAGGCACTGCACCCCAGGAAGGAACGCTGACACATCTTTCCCAGCAGTGGCACTGGGACTCCCCCGTGGAGGCAGCGGTTTGTCTGTCAGTCTAGGACTCACGTGCTTGATCCTTATTGTGTTTTTGTAGGGGTTCTCTTTTGTTTTTTACTTTTTGTCCATAACAAAAATTTAAAATATATATTGTCATAATATATTGAGGAAAGAGTATATATGTATATACCATGCATATGACAGGATGTTTGTCCTGGGACACAACCAGATTGTACATATTCTGTTTGGTTGTTTTCACATATGTTGGATGTAGTGTTCTTTGATTGTATCAATTTTGTTTTGCAATTTTGTGATATGTTTTATAATTGTCCCTGCCCCGGAGCCTGTTAGAAAGCACTTTATTTTTTTATATATTAAATATTTATGTGTGTACCTGGTTAATATGTACAGTACATATACACAGACACTATGCCCAGCATTCCCTTCAAAGGTGACTAGGGCTGTTCCCCTGCCCTTTCCCATTGCTACTGATTTGCCACATCATGCAGTTTTCACTGGCCACCTCCTGATGGAGCTGCCCCCTTTCCTTTGGAGTGTGACCCCATATTTCTTCTGCCCTCTCTCAGTTGGAAAGAACAGTTGACTCCTCCCTTATAGATGCTGTTCATTCTTGTAAATGCTGATCTCTATAAGAAGCCCTTTCTCTAACAGTTTTCACTTTTTTTTTTTGAAGATGGAGAGGGTTACTGTAATTCTTATTATTTTCTAATTCTAATTTTCAGCACATGTGTTGTTAGATTGAACCTATGAAACTACCATTTCTGTAGGTAGAAAGGGCCTACTGGTGGTAGTTTATAGATAGATATCAGATATCTTGCTACACCTGAGTAGTGCTCAGATTTTTTCTCATTCCGTACTCCAGTTTAAATTGTGGTTTTTACCCTCTTTTAACTCTATTCCCATTAAACAAAATGTGAAACTATAAAAAAGTACAGAGATATTTATAAGTTGTAGAATTTATTAGAATATAAAGGTAATTGTGTATGTTAATGAACAGATCTGGTATGTAATTGCAACTTCCCAAATAGTTCAGGGAAAACTAAAGAATTGGTTAGCTTGAGGAATGAAAAGAGAACAAGTGGACAAGAAAATCTTAATAAATATAAAACAATTGAAGATATTTGAAATAAGTCCACATATATCAATAAGCAAAATAAATATAAACTGATTCAGTTTACCTCTGAAAAGGTCCTGGATTCACAAGATCGAACTTGCAAAATACAAGCAACTTAGGAGATACACTCAAAACACAATAAATAAGAAAAGTTGGAAAAAGTAGATTCTAAATATTAACATGAAGGATTTAAAAAATTTTAAAATATAAATTAATTCAATACTAAAATTATTAGCATTATTTTTTTCTCCTGATTTTGCTTGTGCTGAATTCTCTGTTCAATTAAACCTTCTTAAAATAATATTCCTCTATGCATTTGAGTTTACATTTGATGTATAATTTAGACACAAATGCAAAGATTTATAATTTTTGTTTTGTTTTCCAGAATATACTCACCAGAATATATTTCATGTAATCCCATTCTCCAAACCTTCCCATTTAGAGTAAGAGATAGAAAGCATCTGTAGCCTATCTGTTTTCAATCCTGACTCATGCAATTTATTTATTTTTTTACCATGGAAGAAAATGTAATGTTATAGAAAAAAATCTGTTAATTCCTGGAAAATCCCTTCAGTGATTTTTCAACACTTTTAAAATAATGACTTAAATTCTTACTGTAGTTTAATCTGGATTCTGTTTATCTGATGGAATTCTTGGCATGATACTTTCCACCATACTCACTAATCTATGGTTGTGCACATAGCCTTTCAATGTCTTGGGCACAGTACGTGCTTTTCCACCAAGACCTTTGCACATATGGCTTTGTCTCCCTGTAATGCTCCCCAGTGCAGTATATATGATGGAGCTGGTCTCTTTCTTTAGTTTGTGATGGTTAAGTTTTTGGTTCCACTTGACTGAGCCATGGGGTGCCCAGATGTTTGGTTGAACATTTTTGCTGGGCCTGTATATCTGGTGAGATTAACATTTGAGACAGTTGAGTGAACAAAGAGATTGCCTTCCCCATTGTGGGTGAGCCTCATCCAAATCACTGGAGACCTCAATAGAACAAAATGACTCAGGAAAGAGATGTTTCTCCCACTGCTTAACTGTCTGAGCTGAGGCCCTGTTTTTCTCCTAACTTCAGATGTGGACTGGAACATACCATTAGCTCTCCTGAATCTCCAACTTACCAGCTACAGATTTAGGGATTTCTGAGCCCCCATGACCATGTGAGATAATACTTTGTAAAAATGTCTCTTTCTCATCTCTCAGTTTTACTCTTTACAATAGCCTATTCCCCACCCCCATTGGAGAACCCAGACTCATACAGAGCTCAATTTAAATGTCACCTGTTTGAAAGTCTTCCATTTCTTGATATCTGTCTCAACCACTTGTTTTTGTCATAGTACATAGATTGAAATTGTTTCTTTTTTTTTCCTTTTTTTTCTTTTCATTACTGGGTATTGAACCCAGGGTGATATACCACCGATCTACACTCACAGTTCTTTTATTTTTTGTTTTGAGACAAGCTCTTGCTAAGTTCCCGAGGTTGACCATGAACTTGCAATTCTCTTGCCTCAGTCTCCCCAGTCACCGGGACTACAGGCATGTGCCACCACACCCAGCTTTTTTTTTCTTATTCTTAATTTGCCTCCCTCATTACGATATGCTACCTAAAAACAGAGATCTAATTGGACCCACTCATTTTCTAAACCTTGCCCAAAGCCTGATGCAAAGTAGGCTCTCAACAAATACACATGGAATAGTGATGGGATGAGTAAATGAATGCTTGAGTGATTGGTTATTTTTGTCTGGGTAATTATACTTTTTTCTAGTGGAATGAAATACTGTCTCTATATTTCTGACTTCCCAACCATAATCTCTAGTTTTGAATTTTCATCGCTGAAACTCGATTCATATTTCTGAATCTATTTGTCATGTGAACTTAAAATAACCAAAACTAAATTAAATTCTTTTAAACTCTAAATTACTCTTTTTTTTTTTCAGAAAATGGTATTGAACCCCAGTGCTTTACCACTGAGCTTCATGCCCAGCCCTTACTTATTTTGAGACAAGTTCTCACTAAGTTTCTGAAACTGGCCTTGAATTTGCAATCCTCCTGCCTCAGTCTCCCAAGTAGCTGGGATTACGGGCGTTCCCCACCTAAACTCCTGGCTTAAATTGCCAACATATTTTTGGATAATGTTCTAGGCATTAACCAAGTTGCTCAGGTACAAGACCTGAAAGTCATCACTCATTCATTCATTTGCACTTCATTTTCTTATAAGAGGAACTGTTACATGGGTCATACCATGTGAAGCATAGCACATATAATGGTGAGCAAAACAGACACCTTCCATGTCCTTGTAGGGTTGATCCTACAAAGTGTTGTCTGCTCAGACTTGTCTGTTCATTCTATTTAAGAAAGTCTCTTGATCTCTTTGTATCTCTCTCTCTCTCTCTCTCTCTCTCTCTCTCTCTCTCTCTCTCTCACACACACACACACACACACAGACACGTGCATGCTTTGTCTAGATCAAGTCAACATTATCTCTTATTCAAACATTTATAACAGTTTCCTGATTGATTTCCTTGCCTCTAAGCTCATCTCACCCCAATTCATTTGTCACCCTTTTCCTAAAACACAAATTGAACCACCTGATGGTGCTAAAAATATCTAGGTCTCGCCATCACTTACAAGACAAAGCTTAAACTCCTTATCCTGCTTTATGATTCTGCTCCATCAGGTGATGTTCAGATTCATGTACATAGCCCTGGCTTTGTATGTGCTGTTTCCTAACCCTGGAATGTCCTCTTTCTGCTTTACTGTATCTGCCTGAGAATCTTTTCAATCCTTTTTTCTCATTGAGGCTTTCCTGTCACCTCTGCACAGTCAGGAAGAAGCAAGAGCTTTTGAAACCATATTCTTATACCTCGCAGGAATCTATGCCTTCAGGCTTCACTATTAATGTCAAATATGTTTACGGGTCTGGATTCCTCACTTGACTATGGGCAACTTGCCAGCATAGGTCATGGCTTAAACAGGCTATCTGCACAGTCCCTGCAGCATTGAAGTGTTATTACTAAATCTGTTCAGTAAGTGACCACTGAGGGAACCAATGACATAGATTCAGTTATTTCCCTTAAGTGACATAGTAATCAGTGGCAAGCCTGACTCAAATTTCTAAGTTTCCATCCTAATGGTTTTCCACTAAATCAAAGCCCTGTTATAATTCATGCAATGATTTTTTAATGGTCCAGGGGAGAAGAAAGAAATAGGGCATTGCCTGGGTTAGGAAAGTGGGCCAGAATCATCTTGGGCCTTCCGCCTACTTATCCTCAGCTTAGAAATTCTGATACCTGTTCCTTAAAAAAAGGTCACTGAGTATCATATATGCTATATATAGTGAAGTATAAACAAGGCTTACAGGAGGAGAATGGGTTTGGAGCCAGGCAGATGTGGATCTGAACACTGATTCTTTCATTTTGTTTGTGGATAAGGAAAGGGAGGTGCAGACTGCCTCAGTGTCCTCACCTGTACATGTGGCCCCATGCTTGTCAAATTATCACGAGGATGACATCAGGTGACTGACCCTTCGTGAAGGATTAGAATACTGCCTGGCATATACTAGAGATACTGACATTTATTTTCTTTTTCCGTCTTCTTTCCCAGCCTTTGATCATAAATCCCAATGCACCAAAATGGCTTTTCTTTTTTTTTTCCTTTAGGCACTTTTTATTTTCCAAAAAAAAAAATTGTCGTTAATATATAAACATTTCATTCTCTCAAAATAGTCTACAACTATACAGCTGTTTGCTCCATTATTTGCATAGGAAATGACCACAATACAAAAATATGAGGGAAAAAGAAGCAAAACAGCAACTGATTTATGCTTTTCATGTATGTCTCCACGTATAAACATTTTGAAGCCTCTTACAAAATTATTTACAACGTTTGTCATCTATTTACACGTTAAGAGCAACTTTTCTAACAAACAAAACTATAACTTATCAAGTTATGAAAATTGTCTTCTAGAAAAACTTACTATATTACCACAAAATAAACAATATTTTCAAAACAAAATTAAATTTTCATTTGAATGAAGACCCCTTTTGGCATTTTGCTTATTATTCTGCCCTTTGGATAACAGCATCAGCATCACATTACTATTTTATATTGCATATATGTAGCACTTGCTTCCTTAAGTTTTCAACATATCATTGATATTTAAAAGCAGACACTGAGTCAGTATTAACAACAGATTAACTAAACTGCACTGTAATTTAGATAAAGTTACTGTCTCACTGTATATTACATGCAAAATCCACATAAACTGTCATTTAACCAACAGAAGTGCACAAGCAAACCTTGGTATATAAAAACTGCATCATAAATTCAACACCGTCATGTGAAAACTGCATTAAGTCCTTCCTTTAAAAAATGATACTGTTTAGTTTATTGTAAGAGGTTTAACTTTTGTATATTGTAACTATCTTTAAGCTCTTCAGTTCACAATTCATAAAAAACAACTTTCATATTTAAAATAAACAATCCTATTTTAATCAGTGCATGAAATTTGCTTTTTCTAAAAGTTCATTTGAATGATTATTCCTTCCCCCTAAGAAATGAATTTGGTAATGTTTTGAGAGATATCTTATCACAAATTCTAACTGTAAATGTATTTATGATTATTTTCAAAAGAAGTATGATTTTTTCCCAAAAGAATCCGAAAATACTTGTAATAAACTATAAAGCTGATTTGCATATTTACAAAATTTTGAATAGCAAATATAGGCAACTCATTAAAAAAAAAAAAACAAAAAAACACATTTGTTCAATGGCTATTTGTGAATTGCAAGGTCCAGCGTGTACCTCTAAGGGATTACCTAATAATGACAAAAACGATGTCCGTCAAGTGAAATCTTGATATACAAGCCATCCTTCTTCCCGGTACCTGCCAAGTGATTTGTTCTCTAACCACTGTCAAGTCAAACCCCGGTGCCCAGGTAAAAACACCCGCACACCCACTCCATCCCCTCCCCGCCCACGTCGAAATGTGGCTGCCTGTCTTGAGATGAGCTCTGCTTGAGTAAAGCCCTGTACATTACAGCAAGCATTCCAGATTCTTAAAATGACCAAACACTTTGGTATTAATACAATGTATTCCCCGTTTTCTCAAATATACAAAATATACATTTCCAGTTTTTTTCTTTTCTTTCTTTTTTCTTTTCTTTCCTTTTTTTTTTAATATACATATATATATATATATATGAATAGTAAAGTTGTAGTTTTAAAAGGTTGCCAATTGGACTGCGGCGGCGGAGAGCGTCGCATGGCGGCTCAGTTCTGGTGCCTCTTCATGTGCAGGGCCAGGTGGTCCGAGCGCGAGAAGCTGCGGTTGCACACCCCACACTGGAACGGCGTGACGCCCGTGTGCTTCCGGTAGTGACGGGTCAGCTCGTCCGACCTCGCGAACCTCCAGTCGCAGCCCTCCCAGGTGCGCGTGTATGGCTTTTCACCAGTATGAGTCCTCAGGAGAGATTTTAAATGAGAAGACTTTGTATAAACTTTTGTGCAACCAGGATAATCTCAGTAGTGTATGCAGCGTTTCTCCAAATCGGGGTTACTCCTTCTATTGTATCTGACAGGTTGGATATTTTGCATATTAACTGGTAGAGTGGCAAGTAAATTTGGATTGTGAATTGCCATTTTGGAAGCAATTGTAGCAGCATAGGATGGAGGTGGGGTTAAATTCTGGAGCATCTCTGCTTGTCTATCGGGACTTCCAGGCTCTGAGCTTAGTGGTGACGGGGGAAAGTAAGTGGCCTGTTGTGGAAGAAACTGACTTGGCACTGTGTATGTGCAAGGGGGCATGCCCTGGAATTGTTTCACTGCAGTCTGCGGAACAGCAGAGGTGTGTGTGTTAAGGCCTGCCATGGCGGCTGACATAGAAACATTAAGGGTCTATTACTGCTGTCTGGTTTGTAGAACTGGGCATGTCTAGATCCGGTGTATTCAGTAGCTGGTACAGGTGGCCCTGCTGGGGAGGGACAGAAAGATGAAGATCTGGTGTAGTAAGTTCTTGTTTGATGAAAATATTGTTCACCTCTGGAGCTGAGGTCTGGTGGGAGCTGAATATACTGGTGAACTCAGGGAGGGCCTGGGTCCGGGCGGAGGAGAAGGGGCAGTCGTTTCACTCTGGTGGCTGAAAATGGTAACAGGTTCTGTCTTGATGTGTGTTACACACGGTCTCTGAGATTTGTAGAGGCCAGTTCTCAGGTGAGTAATGTCAGGGAGGGAGACGTTCATGTTGATGCTGTAAGGTAACCCTTAACTGTCAGTGAAGAACTGGTCTATGACTGAGGCACTGTCTGGTCTATACTTTTTATGTTCTGGAATAATTGGAACAGGAAGAAGCTGAGGTGTCAGATACTTCTCCATTTCACATCTTGTCTGGACCAGCTCCTCGGGGGGTAGCCGCGGACTGGCGGCAGGAGGCGGCGCCGGCTGCGGGGGCTGCGCGGGCACTGGCTGCGCCTGTAGGTGGTGGTTCGGGTGCTTCAGCTCCTCGCCCAAAAAGAGCGCCGCATCGCGGGCTGGGTTCGCGGCGCCCAGAACCGGCTTGAGATGCACGAACACGGGCTCGTCCTGCGGAGCCGGCGGTTGGGGCACAGGTCCCAGGTGGGCGCTCATGGTCAGCACCCGCGTAGCCATGGGCACTCGGGGGGCGGCTCCGGATGCGGTACGCGGCTCAGGCGCGTTTCCCACCTTGTCCACGTTGGCTCAGGCTGGCGAGCTCGGCGCGGGGCCTCTGGCGAAAGAGGGGAGGTTCCCGGCAGACCCCTTGATCAACAGCAGGCGCAGTTTTCGAAGGAGCACACGAAAAGCAAAACTCTTCCGCTATGCGACGCGTAAAGGCCAATGTCCATCAGGCAGCCACTTTCTCCCGCCCCGCCCCACCGCGCTCTCTCACTCGCTGGAGCCGGCTCCCGCCACCGCCGATCTCCACGAGCGAGCTGCGAGCGCGCGTACCTGCCCCGCGACTCCAAAGTGGCTTTTCTATTTGTGTGAGGAGAAGACTATCTCTCTGCTGATGAATATTTCACACACACTTTAACAGCTCTGGGGTGTCTTCAAATTAGAGCTCCTTACTGCTCATTAGCACTCATGGCAGGAAAGCTAATAAATGTCACCTCTTCTTGGGCCTTCAGTGCAACTGGGACACCTCCATTTTCTTTTATCTTCTGGATTCTGACCTTACAGATTTCCCTCTAACTCAAGGGCTTAGTTTATCTTCTGTTAAAAGCAGTGGTTTTCTCTTACATGGAATCTGTCTTGCCCAAGACTATGTACAGGGAAACCTAAAGAGCCTGCCTGCTTCATCTCAGACACAAGGCAGAAAAGTCCCTTCACCCTTCCCTGCCACTGTGGACAGATGGCGCTTTGATTACACAGCAGGCCATTGCAACTTGAGGATGCTGTTGTATGCCACATACTGTAGAGGCTTAAAAGGTGACAAAATGCCATGAAGGCCATGCTGTGAGATCAAACTCTGATTTGTTTTACCTTCTGTATGTCACAGCGAACTTTCTGATAACTGAGTTTGTGTTGTTTTGACTAATTCTGGACAAATATGCATAAAATATGTATTCAACAGATATTGCACTTAAAAACAAAGAAAGGTTTGTGTCTTTAGATTGCCCCAGAACCTGAGGGCTAAATTTGGCTTCACAGGCCTGCAGTCATAAATGACATATTTTCTAAAACCATGGAAGGGGGGGAATTTGAGTTGTAAAAGACCCTTCTGTTTAATTCCCCTCCTCCCAAATATGTCCAAAATGTAAAGAAAACTCCTTTAAATATAACTCTCAGTTGACAAAGGGCTTTTGATTCTTGGTTATAAGGAAAAGACCTGTTTAACTATTTATACCATTGCTTTGTTTACTTAAAATTGATGTGAAAGAACATGGATCCAGTCCTTTTAAAATCCTATGTTTTATCACTCTCTGGATGATGGGCACAATCCAGCATGAAGAAATTAGAAACAGCTGGAGTAGACACAATACCTTCTTTTGAAAAGATAATTCAGCAGTACTAGAAGGAAATAGAGATCATACAACATTGCCTATCTCAAAATGTGGTTTCTATGTCAGCAAAATTAGCATCACTTGGGAACTCATTCAAATGCAAGTTCTTGGGCCTTACTGGCCTTACTGGTTTAGAAATTGTGAGGGTACAACTGGACATCTGTGTTTTGACAGCTCTCCTTGCCCCCATCTCCCAAAATTCTGATGCACAAAAAGGGGCTTAAAAATGCAACCTAGACTACAGGAAAGAGTAGCAAGAGGAAAGGAACCTTGAAGGATCAGACTGACAGCTGAGAGAGGAATGATTTGAAAGCACTTAATGGCCCAAATGGAACAATGGGAAGATACTGACCAGGTTCTTTAACATCTGGGCTTCCACAAGCATCTGTTTCTGAATCTGAAATTAGTGGATGGACTAAAAACCCCTTCTAAGGACAGTGGAAAATACACACTGAACAAAACAAGCCAGAGTCAGGAAAGACACTGGTCATGGCATGACAAAAAGAGCAATACGACATGTACTTAGATAGCCTTTTCTTTGAAGACTTGTTCTGCATAGCTATCTTAACATTAATAAATAGGGAGTGAAATTAAATAAGTGCATAGAAGTCAGGAACATGTATGAACAATACACATTTGCTTCTTTTGTGAGAGTAACTTACAGCAGACCTTCTGTTGAGAAAAACTAGAAAAGGTGCATAAAATACAGAAATCAAGGGCCTAATAAATCTGTCTAAGCAGTTAAATTTTGGAAGGAAGAAGAACTCATTGAAAGAAGTCCAAATTTCATCGAAGTTCCCCTGAAGGTGAACACACTGTTTGACTAGCAAGTTCATATATACTACACCAAACAGAACTGCATTCACAATTGCCCCAAAAGACATGCATGAGAAATTTTATGCTTATTTTTTGCAATATCTCTGACCTGAAAACTACCAAAATATCCATGAACAACAGAGCCAATGAATAAATTGAGGTATATTCACACATGAGATATCAAGAATGAATTTATTATCACTTCATGCAACAACATGGATGAATCTCGCATATTTGGAGTAAAGGCATACCATTTGTGTAATCATACATTTACATAGGTTAATGGTGTTTGATTCATTCTGTTATTTTTTCCCTCTCCCCCACACAAACAACATGTATCCCATTTGTTTACAATAAAAAAGTAATGCATATTTGGAAATTGACTTAATATTGAAGACAGAGGTATAGGAGTTCCATATATTCTGATTATAATAGAATATTTCATAGGGAAGATGCTCAAGTCTTCTAAGTTTAATTAAAAATAAAGTTTAGGAATTCCATCATCTTCATATGATTTGGTCTGATGCTTCTTAGATTGAATGGTCCTTTACTTTTGTTTCTATGTGAAGAGTACTTTCTGGTCACTTCTATTTTTTCACTGAGTATATTCTACCATTTTAGATAATGAAGTAGGCAGGAAGGAAGGGAGGAAGGGAGAGAGGTAAAATAGAGGAAGAGAGAAAGAAACAAAGAAAATCCTGTTCATATGAAAGAATAAACTTGCAAGCCATCACCAACAATTTACAACTCCACTCCAAAATGCATGCAGATTTATAATCATCTTTCACTAATTCTGTAGATGTTTAAATCACTACAAATGGTATGAAACATTTAAAATAATACCCTAGTGCCCTCAAAATGTGTGCATATACATATATCCTCCAAGTATACACATGTACATAACCAATGTTACCATTAAATAATTCTCATTTCAAAAGCTACCCCAAGGGGCATATGGAATTTATCATCCATTCCTCTAGAAGTAATTCCCTATTTTATACTTTCTGTTATCTGTATATAAACTTGGATCTTGGATAATGGATCATGAACCAAATTTATTTACATGTAAAACAGAATTATAATTACACAGAACTATAATTACACAGAATTACAATTATATAGAATAACAATTCTGTGTAAAACAGAATTGACCTTTTATTAAAAATACATAAAAATAAGCTTTCTGATTCAAACACATTTAAAGTCCTAAAGATATGTAAAGTCACCTCAAATTACCTGTGAGTAGTTTTCAGTAATGATTTCAATAATCATCTCATTCACATTTTTTATTTATCACCTTTTTTGCTGTATAAAATTTGACTCAAGTTAACATCAATAATATGATTGGTGATGGAAAGATCTGCTCGGTGTAGGATCCAAGAGATCTTCCTCCAGTTCTTGAAACCCATACATTATCTTTGCAAAATAAAGCATTATTTACCAGGATAAGCAAAATATTATATATACATTAACACAGAAGTTAAAGGCATAAATTCAATTGACAAATGAATAAAGAAACTGTGTTATATATACACAATGGTATATTAGTCAGCCTTAAAGAAGAATAAAATCATGGCATTTACTGGTAAATGGATGAAGTTGGAAAAGATCATGCTAAGTGAAATAGGCCAAGCCCAAAAAACCAAAGGCCAAATGTTTTCGCTGATAAGTGCATGACAATATACAATGAGGGGGTACAGGGGGATGAGAACAACGAAGGAAAATTGGAAGGTGTAGAGGAAAATGGGGTGGAAGGGGGTGGAAGACAGAAAGATGGTAGAAACAGACAGTATTACCCTATGTAAATGTATTATTACATGAATGGTGTAAATGTACATTGTGTACATTGTGTACCACGCAAATGAAAAGTTGTACCCCATTTGTATACAATGAATCAAAATGCAGTTTGTAAAAATAAAAAAAATTAATTAAAAAACCATAAATTCAGCTATATGCAAGTTAACAAACTCTTTTTTGACCCAATTTTGCCATTTGTAAAATTGGGGAAATGATAGCTCCTGCTAAAGAACTAATGAACTCATGTCCCCATGGTCTGTTCTCAATAAAGGGCAACATCCTCATGAGCAAGGAAGTCAGTCAGTAGGGGCAATGACAAAATGAAAGCCAGGATTTTTTGGACAGTTTTGTAGTCTTTATGGCTATTTAAATGGGAGGAGCTATTTCTACCTATAGATAAAATTTCCACAGAGACATAAGGCAAAATAGTATAAAAGTATTTCTTATGAAGCGACTGCAAGTTAGTAGTTGTATAGCATCCATTCACAGAGTGCATCAGTGAAGGGTTCCATGGTAGCTAAAAGCACCTACAGCAGAGAGACTGACTGTACTGTACATAAACTATTGGTCAGCTTAGGTTTCCAATCCACACCTCTAGACATGCTCATTTCTGAGTGTGCATTCTGTTGGCCTGGTCTCTCTTTCAGCAGCCCTCTTTCTTCCTCTGCTTAGCAAATTCCTTCCTATCCTCATGAATCTCCTTCTTCCCCAACTCTGACTCTGAACCTCCCATTACTGTAGCATACATGGATAGTGGCTTTTTCTGAACTGTTGCGTGGTCTGGCATTAGGTCAAATTCTGAATGCTGTAGATATGAGCCTTTCAGAAACCCACTGAGCTGGAAGGGGCACTAGAGAATGTCTAGTTTACCCCCCTAAATTTAAAGGTAAAGAAGCTCTACTGCAGAGAGTGTGGGCATCTCGCCAAAAATCACTCAGAGTGAGTAGGATCCTGGCTTCTTGGCGCCTCCTCTACAGCTCTTCCCAATTCACAGCCCAGATATTATGTTGTTGCTAGGATTTTATAGTTTTTGCTAATCTCTCATTGTAAAGTCTCATGTTTAATATTCATAGACTTTTCCTTTCATTGCAGAGCACAGTGAAAAATTCTGCTTCTTGATTATTGGCATGCAAAAGTGTTTGTCACATTCACCTTAATATGGGAGTTAAAAAAATAATTTCTGGAATGGCGCGGCTGCGGTGTCAGTGATGTGAAGCCTTGCTCTGTCTTGTCAGGCCCGGGAACCGCAGCCCATTACATCACCCACCACCACAGCCGCTGCAGCTGCTGCAGCCCCAGCAGGCCGGGAGGGCGGGAGGCAGCTCGGCGGGGCGGGGCGAGAAGCGCGGCTGGATTCATTCCTGTGGGGCATGGGGCATGGAGGACTGTGCAGCAGCAGGCGGAGCCCGGCGGCCTGGGGATCGACTGAGACAATGGTTTCCATTTGAAGGGGGCAGTCCCTGCCCTATGGGTCAGCAGCAGCAGGGAGAACTAACCCCCGGGTAGTTTAGTGCTCGGTTATCAGATGTTGGAATGCAATAGGACAAAACATACGCTCCGTGTTTTTATATCCGTTCTGGGGTGCAGTGACTAACATTGAACTTTGGTTCCTGTAACTCTTGCCTGCATCCATAGAGCTAAGCCGGAGCTTTGCTTTGAAGGATAAAGCACAGTCTCTCAACTGGACATAAATGGATCTAAAGACAGCAGTGTTTAACGCAGCGCCGGATGGTAAACTCCGGCTTCTTACCAAATTGTTGGCGAGCAAATCTAAAGAGGATGTTTCCTCCTTGATCAGTGAAAGAAAAAATGGGGCCATGCCTCTCTTGATGGCTGCCAGGTGTGGGCATCTCGACATGGTGGAATTTCTCCTAGAGCAATGCAGTGCCTCCATAGAAGTCGGGGTCTCTATCAATTTTGATGGCGAAACCATTGAGGGGGCTCCCCCTTTATGGGCGGCTTCTGCAGCCGGACATCTGAAGGTGGTCTGGTGTTTGTTAAATCATGGAGCGTCTGTCAACAACACGACTCCAACCAATTCAACTCCTCTTCCAGCTGCATGTTTCCATGGCCACTTGGAAATAGTGAAGTACCTTGTAGAACACAAAGTTGATTTGGAAGTGTCAAACCGGCAGGGCATACCTGCTTGATGATTTCATGTTACAAAGGATGTAAAGAGATCGCTCAGTATTTACTTGAAAAGGGAGCAGATGTTAATAGAAAAAGTGTTAAAGGTGAGTTCAACCTTGTTTTTAATTTTTTGATGTGTGTACTATTTATTTTAAGGAAGTTTGATACATAATGATAAGCTTTGGTGTTGAGTAAGCCAATACTGACAGACCTTTTTTTTTTTTTTTTTTTGATTAGGTAACTCTTCTAGTATTACCTTGTTCAATGTTTCTCTAATATTAGATAATACATTGAACAATTGTGATAAAAGACCTCTTTCACTATGTTAGACAGTGTGTTCTTTTATTTGGAATAACTTCCAAAGAATTTTTCCCTCAAAGTTTCGGAGCATGTTAATGGTAATTGACCTAAGCCTTTAGATTTATAATTTAATCTGTTTGAGACTGTAGTCACAAACTGCAAGCCTTTTATTTATTTATTTTTTATTTTTAAGAACATCATTGGTGTAGAAACTACTATAGTTAGTGAGTCATCATCTTGTTTGTTCCAGGTAGGCATTTCATTTGTTACTCTCTCAGGGAAGGCTAGGCCAAACTGACCTGAAAGGATTAATATCAGTGGAAAAGGAGAATATCTGTTCCCTGATTTCACATTTGTTTGTGTTCAATAGAAAATCCTTTTAGGTAGAACATGTGTTAAATATAGCAAAAGAGAAAACAGATTTTCAAAAACTACTTCAGTACTGAGGGAGCAAAACAAGGACTGTTAAATGTGAATTTGTTAACTAGTAACAATGTAAAGACCTTTGTTCAGAGAAGAACTTAGGTTTATAATTGTGTTTAATTTTCATCTATTTTAATAAGCCACAAGGAGCAAATGATAATTTAGAACTTTTTAAATGCTTAAAAGCAACTATTTTTCATAGCATAATTTTGATTCTTAAAAACTATATTTTCCTTTAATAATTCTATTCAATAACAGTAATTCACTGCCTAATTTTGAAAAGCTATTAAAATTTAAAAGCATAAATACTTGTTAAAAAATTTCAAACATTATAAAGTGGATTACAGTGTTTAAGTGAAAAATAAGTGTTATTACCCTGAATTTTAGACCTCCAACACACAGGAAACCACTATTTGTTTTGTTCTTCTAGCTAGTCTATGCAAATGTAAGCATACTGTCCGTACATCCCTCTCCTCTCTTTCCACTCACCATTCTGTCTTTATTTTTTTAAACCATAAATTACCTTCACTGTCATCCGCTCCAGCACACATAGCTACCTTAATCTTCTTTCACAGCTGTACAGTATTTCATTGTATGAATGTACATAATTTATCCAGTCTCTATTAATAGATGTTTAGGTCACATCCCATACTGTGCTAATGCAAACAATGCTACATTGGACAGTCTTGAACAAAAATGTGTCTTTGTATACTTGTATGAGAATAGCTGTAGTATAAATACCTGAATTTGGAATTGCTGAATCAAAGTGATGTGTTTATAATTGTGGTAGTGTTAGATTGCCTTTCAGAGAGTTTAAACCACACATTTTGGGGGCACTACATTAGTGAATGAACATGTTTACTGAAGATAGTATGATCTTTTTTAAAAAAAAGTTTTATTGTAAAAATGATACAAAATCATGATTTTCAGAAATTCTTTTTCAGAGCAAGTATGAAAATCTCACAAAATCCCAGCACTCAGTTAATCCAAAGATGTTTTTAAATTTTGCGTACATATATATGTATGCAGTTCTGCATGCTGTTCTGTGACCTTTTTTTAGCTTAATGTGTTATCTTTAGTGTCATTAATTATAGCTCTAATTTAAATGGAGTTTTGTGTTGCTTCTGTTTTTTCAGTATGACAAATTTTCTGTAAACATTCTTATAAATGTTTTTATTTCTGATTAGAGATAGGTTGTTGTGTCAAAAGACAAACTGACTTTTTAAAATGTCATCCTTTTGAAGAACATCACGCTTGTTTTGAGAGAACAAATTATTCTAACCATTTTAATATTAGGAATGCTTTGGAATTTTTCGAAGTGGAAGGATTAAAATATAAGCTGCTTGTTTAAGCTTCTTGGATATTTTGTTTGTTTCTTTTGGCTATTTTTAAAACAGCTTAATGATATTCAGATTATTGGTAAACTCATATATTTAAATCAAATCGGGGTATGTTTTAAACTCGTTTTATTGGAGAGATGAGACTGGTATTATTTCCCTTGTTTTTTAAGCTGCTGTGTATGTTTCTGGAGTGATAGTGTATGAGAGAGCTAGAACATAAATATCTCATTTTTATCAGCATTTCCTCCTAATGAACTGAATAATATTTGATTGCCTCTAAAAAATAATGTCTGGTCTTCCTTGGTTTGTTGGAAGTTAGGGAGGAGGTAAAGAAAATGCTGTCAAACTGCATTATTTTCCATAATTGAAAATTTGTTAGTCTCCCTCCTCTTCACATAAAATTTTATGAATGTTTGCCAAATTTTATAAGCTGTATACCCTGCTAATTATGTATGCTTGAAGAAAATACCTATGTCTATAATTTCCATACAATATCTATAAACCTACTGAGATTGTCATACAGTGTCCATAAATGCATTTGAGATCTAGATTATTTTAAACATGCATATACTCAGGAAATGGAATGAGCTGTTTTCTGTAAAAGCATGTTCACTGCATGTTCTCTCTCTCTCTATCTCTCTTTCTTCCAGACTGAAACTGATGCCTTAAAAACTTTGATGCACACATGAATCACCTGGGCTCTTGTTCAAAAGCAGATTCTCATGCAGCAAGTTTGGATAGAGCTTAAGATTGTTACCAGGGGATGCAAGTGTGTTCCATTGTCCCACACTATGAATAGTGAGGTTGTTTCTGCCAGGCTGTTATTCAATGCTGAGTTTTGATCTCATTGTTTTGGGACAGGCCAAGGCACTGGTACAGTGACACTAAACCAGTACCCACTTTAAAGGTAACTTTATGAGTATAGTGCAGGTATAAGGAAATTTAACAACTAGGACAACATTTTTAAACTCTAACTACATATAGACTCACTTGTCAAACTTTAAAAAGTACTTCAGAGTCCACACTACCCTATTGGAATATAAAAGCTTGCTGGTGGGAGGGATGATTCAAGTATTTTTTCCCATTTTTTATAGTTGCATTGAAGTTATACATACTGATGGAATTTGTTGTTACATATTTGTATGTGCACATAATATACAATATAGCAATATAATTTGGTTCAAGCACTTTCATAAAACAACACAGGTGATCTTAATGTGCATCCAAAGATGAGCATCACTGTTCTAAGATAGTGGTTTTCCAATGTTAGTATGTCTCAGTATACTTGTTTTAAGGCTTGCTGGGCTCCACTCTCAACATATCTGATTTAGTAGGTCTGTGTGGAGGTCTGGAAGTTGAATTTCTAAGAAATATCCAGGTGTAATGATGCTGCTAGTATGCGGATCACACTTGGAGAATGACTGCCCTGGCATTTAGTAAGTCAGCCATCCATCTATCCATCCATCCATCCATCCATGCGTGCATGCATTCACACACCCATCCAATTTTTGCAGAGGTACTATGTGGCATGCAGAGTCCTTATTGTGTCTCATACAGCATTCTAGATGGGAATATAGCAATGGTCCTTAGAAATTTAGGAAGAGGGAGCATAAGCCGGTGAGAAGGTAGCACTGGATACGTTTGGGAACACAAAGGAGAGGCGCTGATCTCAGGAAGTATGTCCAAGTGGAAATCTTAATGATAACTCAGAATTAACCACGACATAATCCAACATTGGGAAGAGGGGCAGTACCAAGTAGACTGTGTCAGGTAGAAGGCCATTTGTGTGTTGAGGGAAATTCCAAGAGCATCAGAGCTCATCAGTGGAGAATGGGGTGCCAGGAAGGGAAGGAGGAAGAGTGGAGAGTGTTTGAGAGACAAGGCTGGAGAGATAAACAGAGCTAGCTTACTAAACTCTTTGTGTGCCATTCAGACTTTATCCTGGAGACATAAGGGTGCCAATGAAGCATTTCAAGTAGGAGAGTAACACAATCAGTATTACTTCTTCAAAGTATTCTGGCCACAGGATGGAGAATGGAATGGAGTGGAGGTAGGGAGACTGGTTTTGTGGAAGAAAGGAAAAGCTATTGTCATTTTTAGATGTTGACTTGCAAATTGCCCCAGTAGCCTTTTTCTTAGACAACCAGATATACTTTGCATTTCAGCGTGTAAAGCTAAATTAGGCATAGGACAGTAGAAAATGGAACTTTAATGGTGACCAAAGTGTGGAAGCATGGGATAGCTCCATGAGAGACCTCATCTTTAAATCACAATCACAAGTGAGCCAAAAAAGAAACTTATTTTCAATTCAGAACTTGTCTGAAACTTAGTTTGGAGAATTATTACATATTTCAACAAATATTTAACAATAAGCTCTTAGTTCAATTCTATAATCTTAAGGTTACCTGAGCTTAAAAACAATTGATTAGGGCAAATTGTAGCAACCTCGGAATGCAACCACAAGAATTTTCAGTGCTATCTAGATGGTTGGGTGCTTACCCATTCTAAAGCCAACCCCGCCTTTGGTCAGGACTAATGTCCTTTCTGAGTCTATTCCAATCATAATAGAGATGTAGGGCTGAAGGGGTAATGGTATCGACTCATCTTCCTTCCTCATCTCACAAAGACTGAACAGTGTACACATCTTCCTGAGTGTGGAAAACTGTGAGGGCACCTGGTCTTTCTGATGTTTGTGTGGATTCACAAACTCCCAAAGCACCATATTATTTTTAAATTAGAAATATCTGAACAGATGAAGAATTCAGAGCTCTTACAGCTAAATGCTAAGGAAATATTTATTGATGTCAGCATATTTTAAATTATGGTCTTCTCTCTTCTAAAATATTTCCCAGTCATCAAATTAGCCTTCAAAGGAAATCCTTTAGCATTTGTAATGCTCACTCCGCTACTCCTGGAATTTCAAGCTGCCTTGCAAAGTTGTTCGAGTTTTTGTGACAATTGGAAAGATAGGTGCATTTGTTTATTTATTTATACTATACATACTTGGCCTATACATTAGCTTATTGAGGATCCACAGCAATGGTGTGAGGTAGGTTTTATCATGCTAATCTTGCAGAAGAAGTTTAGGCCTGGAGTTCAAGACAACATGGCTGGCATGCCAGAGTGCCGAGGCTGGGTCTGTGTAACACAAAATCTTATCAGTGAGTTTAAAGAATTTAACTTAAAAAGATTACTCTACTTGGAGAAAACTAAAAGTAAATTGAAAATGGCCCCAGGCTCTTCAGTTGAGTGTGAAATAAAACTTTCACTATGGTGAGAATTTGCAACTTGCCACAAGATCAGACCTGTTAAGGCAGAGTGTTCTTGTGCTTTGGATCTCACCCTTGATCTTCATGTTAGTCACATGGAATAGTGCCTGAAAAGGGTTAGCCTGGTTAGATATCCCCTCAAAGTGGCCTGTAAAACCTTCTGAGCTTAAAAATATCACCCTGGAGCAAAGTTTAGCACAGATGCAATAATCATTATTCTTCTTTAAACTTCGGATTTGAGGGCAACTTGGATGAAAGTTATCTTCCCTTGTCAATCTTCTCACCTTAGAGACACACATCTATTTTTTTCTTTTTTGCTGGATTCTTCATTCTCATTGAATCTATGGGAGTTAAAGCAGTGTTGTGTTGTTCATCACAACACTGAGTGGTAGGTGTTTGAATAACCACACACTTGGCAGTTCCTAATGTATTTATTCCCACTGCACCCAACCCGATGTCACTGAGCAACAACACATGATGCATGGTTGGATAACTTTTGAAGCCAAACACAAATGGGTGGGAATGCAGCTACCTTAACCTCTGTTAGATTCCCCAAGTATTTATTTATTTATTTTTAGCTCTTTGCTACTCAAAGCGTGGTTCATGGATGTGACTTTGGTATTGACTGGGGGTTTATTAGAAACTCAGGAATGAAATGCTCAGTCTCCATGCTACTTGGCTGAATATGCATTTTAACAAGAACGTGCCCTCCCTATCATTGAGGCACTTGCAGTTTAAATGTCTAGAGAACTGTTGTGAGGGAAGTGGGTCTCCCATTCTTTCTAGGATGCAGTAGCTACAAGAAGGAGCCTTGGGAAGAACCTCCAGAGACACAATGCCTTTCAGAGTTTGTTTCCTGTTTGATAACTCACCAAATCTTTAAAACTGGAATGTGAAGCACAGGTTCAGTAAAGGAACTGGGTGAGAGTTAATGGATCAATATGCTCTCCCTTGACAGTGCTTTTACAATTGACTTCTGGAATGTGTTTGATGAAAAGAAAGCAACTTCTTCAGACAGAAGATACTGATGTAGCATTCTGAGGTTAGGACCTACTGGAACAATACAACAATGTTATCAGGGATTCTTTCGCCTCCAACTCCATTCTAAAACTGACAATGGGGAGGGAAAGCATGTTTTAAAGGTTTTGCTGTCAGTTGTCATTATTACAAACAGACATAAACTTTGCCTATCCCTGGGGGAATGGAGGCATCATTGTTCAGTTCTTGTTTTGAGTAAGCATTTCTTTTCAATAGCTTTAAAAAAAATAGGTCTGAAAAATGGAACTAGTAGCAAAGTCACATTACATCCATTTATCTTTCTAGAAGTGTGAATATGTTGGATGTCAAAATAGGAAAAGAAAGTTCTCCCTTCTTTTCCATCATCAGTGCCTTTTATCAATGAATAATTAAAAAGAGGTTGGCTCTAATTAATATTGTGTTTGCCCTAGAATTTCAGGAGAATAAAAAGTAAGGAGAGTCGAAAGAATCCCAAATCACTCAGGTCTCCATCAGACCAACACTTGAGACCTTTAACAGCTGATCTCCCAAATAAGAATCTTCCATCTTTCTCACGGTTAAGTGAGATACTGAATATAAACCAATTGACCTGAGTCCAGTTTCAAAATATAGCTATCAGGGACAAAAACAACCAAAGATTTGTAGGTATATGAGAGTAACATAAGACCTATAGGTTGTCAGAGGCAATTTTGAAAGGAAGTTGTAGTGGCAAGTGCAGGATAAGCTTTAAGTTTATTATTGCTTCCTTTGGTTATGGATATGCACCCAGGACCCATTAAAAATAGTACCTAGCATTTTGACTTGTATTTCTTGGAGTGGGTCAATTTCTGGGAGTTGGGTCAACTGACCTGCTCTCTACAACATGCCCCTCTTTTGTTAGGGTTGGCAAGCATGGCAAAATGACTGGAGTCAATTAGAAAACCCAGCTGGGGTTTATAAAGATACCTTGTACTTCATTAGCACCAAGACACTGAGCCAAATAACAGCTATGGTCATTGAGTTTGTATACTTGTCTTGGAAGGACCATCCCATCAGAATTGATCAAAACTAAAGTGTGAATGGCTGTACTGAACAGATGGGGCATCTAGTGTGAAACTAGCACATTGGGGCCGAAAGAAAAACCACCTGAAAGATTTAAGTGCACCAAGGAATCTTGTTGGCTCAATAAGCAATTTCAAATTTTCCCACTTAGCTAAGCCCATTAATATTAAGAGCTTCATTAGATTAACTGACTTCTGGTAGAATTTTCAAGGCTCAGTCTGTATAGCACTCCTCCTCAGCAAAAGTTTCCTCTGTGAATATGGTTTGTTTTTGTGTTTCTTCAACTCCAAAGATACCTGCAGTTCTAAGAAAGGTGAGGTACCTGTCAATAAATACAGTTTTCAGAATGGTGGGTATCTTGTGAAGAGGACAGACAACAGCCTGGCGTTCAGTCCTCTACCTTGTGGCTCTTCCTAAATGAGCTTGGGAACACAGATGGGCCTTTATGCAAAGAAAGAGTTCCACTTGAAACACATCTGATTGCACTCAACCTGGATTCAAAGAGCTCTGTGCCATCTCAGAAGAAATGTTCTATCATAAATCTCCAGAAATGGAAAAGGTCAAAGTCACTACTAGTAATTAGCTTGCTGAAATACAGCAGCTTTGCTTTTTGTTTAACTTCGCTCCCACAAGGCTCAACAAGCATCCTTTCATTAGGCACATCCTTGACACTCCCACCCCTCTTTTTAGCCCCTTTGCCCACCTGGAGCCCTAGTAAGACATGATTTTGGTTTGTTGGTTAAACTTCCTAATTTTGGATGGATTCTTGTTTTCTTCTCAGGGTGTCCTATGCACTCCTAACCACTTGATATTTATGGAATGGTACCATTTCACAGAGTGTAAGTATATTGCATATAGCTTGACCTCTCTGAAATAGCATCATTTTAGGCATCCAGAAATGTCTGTAGGTATGCACTGTCAGTTAAAATTTTTTTTTGGCTAAGCAGTTTAGCAATAAGCATATACATTTTGGTGTTCTGTTACTGTGTAGAAATGCTCTGCCCAATTCAGTAGCCACTAGTTATGTAAGCTCTTGACATCTAGTTTGAACTGAGATGTGCTATAAGTGTAAAATATACATTGGATTTTGAAGACTTGGTATAAATAAAAGCATGTAAAATGTCTTATTAATTTTCATGTTGATTATGTGTCAAAATAATATTTTGTGTATACTGGATTAGATAAAGACGTTATTAGACTTGCTTTCATCAGACCTTTAGCTTTTTATAAAGTGATTGTAAAAAAAATTCAAGATTGCAAACATGGGTGGCTTTGTATTTGTATTGGACAGTGCTGATGCAGCAGAACAGTATTATTTTTTTGTGTGGAGGGAAAGGAGAAATGTGATATATTTTATTTGGGAATCAAAGGGTATGTCATATAATTTTGACCTGCCTTGGATTATATATTTTTATTGTTTTCCCAATGATCTCCTAGTTACATTGGAATCTTCTGGAATATAAATAAAACATTTTATACCTGTTTTTGTCTTTTATTATAACTAGTACAGTGCTGGGCACACAGTGTGGGTTTAATCAATGCTTGGTAATGGGGTACAACTAATACAACATGCATATTTGAATATAGGTTGGCTTCTAGGCTATTTGTGGCTCTAGCTTTGAAAACCTTGTATTTTATTAATGTTTATTCTTATGAACCAAAAATACAGGGTCAGTATTACACTTATCTCTTGAACCAATGGTGATCTTTACTTTCAATGTTGGAGTAACAGTGTCAGCCAGGCTGGACATGGTGATGCACTACTGTAATCCTAGTGGTAGCTGCCACAGCATCCACACTCTACACTCTAGAATCACCTGGGCTCCCCTTCAGCCCCCTACACAACCCTGGGACCAGTCGAGCTGGTTACTGTTTGGGCTTTTTTTTTTTTTTTTTTGGTACCAGGAATTGAACTTGGGCACTTGGGCACTTGACCACTGAGCCACCTCCGCAGCCCTATTCTTTATTTTCTTTAGAGACAGGGTCTCACTGAGTTGCTTAGCACCTTGCTTTTGCTGAGGCTGGCTTTGAACTCAAGATCCTCCTTCCTTGGCCTCCTGTTGGGCCTTTCCCACTGCCTGGGATGCTTTTCCCAGCTGGCACTTCAGCCCCTTTTCTCTCCCAAGGACACCTCTCAGTGGCCCTCCTTGGCCACCTGACCCACCCCTGGACCTCACTCTCTGCCCTGTCTCACCTGAGGGTTTCCTCCCTGGCACTTGTGGCTCTGACCTGGCCCTGTGCCCCCACACCTGCTTCCTCCTGTGCACCCATCCCAGGCACAGCTCCTGGCTCAGGGAGGTTTTCCATCATGGGTTCAGTGGGTGGATGGGACTGTGGCTCCCAGGCTTGCTGCTCCACAGAAATCCCCGGAGGGTGTATTTGTCCTTCACTCAGAGATACTAAGCTCACCTTCCCCAGGTGTTATTTGCATTTATGTGACACCTACAGGGAGAAGCAGGCAGTGGCCAGGCCTTGGTACAGTGTCTCACACTGAGGATGGATTCTTGGTTTCTGTCCCTCACACTCCAGCTCTGTCACTTGCAGGGCCAGTAGGCCCCACAGTGTGGTGTGGTTCCCCTTAGCAAGGCTCACTAGCACTGAGTAGATTTTTCTGCCTTGTCCTGGGGACTCATGGGCCCCAGGGGGTGTGAGTGTGTTGTGGGTTTCTGTGTATGTGTGAGTAGGAGTGTGTGCATGTGTGCATGTGAGTATGTGTGAGTGCACGTGTGAGTGTGTATCTGATGGTGTATGTGGTGCATGTTTGCGTATGTGTGTGAGCATGTGCACGTGAGGCACAAGGAGTGACTCCACTCTGAGTCACTGGGGCTGCTGTGACTTCCCCCAGGGAGGTCAGGTGGGCTAGAAGCGGAAGCCTGTTTTCAAGCCTAGCACCTGTATGTAGAGTTCACTGCTTAGGGTGGGCAGGAGGGGGTGCCTGGGTCACCACAAACTCAGTGACCATCCAGCAGGAGCTGACAGCTGAGGACTAGCTGAACCACCCACAGGTCCCTGTGCCATAAAGGGAGAGGACTGGAGCAGAATGCAGACTCCCTCCATCTCCAGGAATCTTCGCCCAGAGGCAGCCCATGGAAGCCTCCCTTGGCATGACCATTCCCAGAGGCCTGCTCTTGACAGCTGACCCCTATTCAAGGAGGAAAATGATGATGGAAAATTTTCAACTATTAAGAAGAGCTTAAATGAGTTTTTAAATTTTTTTAATGTTTTTAAATGAGTAAGTATGGAACTTATATCATTATTATATGTATATGCAAGGACACATTTAAAAGAGTGAAGGATAGTAGAGTGAAACAGACATTATTACCTCATGTACATGTATGATTGCATGACTGATGTGATCCTACAATATGTACAATCAGAAAAACAAGAGATTACAGTCCATTTATGTGTGATTTATCAAAATGTATAAATGCATTCTATTGTCATGAACAACTAATTAGAACAAATTTTTTAAAAGTTTAAAAAAGAGTGACATGACCATTTTCTTTTGTAAGTGCCAATACTGTAATATGCTAAATATTATATTCTTTGAAACTTTCAATGAGAAGTTTCACCTGTCAACTTAAAAATATGTGAGGGGTTCAGAGATTTAAAAATTAGGGAGTTGGGAAACCTCTCCTGTAGAAGGCAAAGTTAGGACATTGCTCCATAGAACATGGCTCCATAGTTCAAGACCATCCTAAGGATGGGAAAGAGCTTGTTCCTTTCTCAGAGAGCTAATTGATTGTCCCAGTTCTCACTAAAGCAATTCTACTGCAATCTGAGGGGTAGCTGATAGACATAAGAGACTCTAACAAGATGTTGTCAAAGACTTGTTTCTAACTTGTGAGCTCAGTATTGAAATCAGAGAAACCCTTCAAAGCTTGGTCCTTCCATCAGCCAGCTAAGGGGATAAAGAACAGCAGTACCCTTTGGGAGATGAAGGGCTGGCCTTACAGGATGTGCTGGCAGAGCTGGAGGGAAACTGCACTGTGCTCTGGCCACACTGACTGTGGGTTGTATCATGGAAATGGATGTTTAATCCTATTTGGTAATCTTGATACATGTTATGGGTTGAATTGTGTCTCTCCCAAAAACGGTGTGATAAAGGTCCCACCTTAGAATGTGACCTTATTTGAAAATGTAGTAAAATGAGGTCATTAGATGAGCCCCAATTCAATATGACTGATTTTTTTTTTTTTTTTTTTTGCAGTGCTGGGGATTGAACCCAGGGCCTTGTGCTTGCAAGGCAAGCACTCTGCCAACTGAGCTATATCCCTATCCCTGATGTTTTTATTTAAAAAAAAAGAAAAAGAAAAAAGAATTGTTTGGAGAGAAAGGCATGCATGGAAGGATAATGTAAAGAGATACAGAGAAAAGATGGCCATCTATCTACCAAGGCCTGAAGAGATTCTTCCTTACAGCCCTCAAAAGGAACCAACCCTGCTGACACCTTGATCTCAGATCTCCAGCCTCCAGAACCATGAGACAGTGAATTTCTGTTGTTTGTATCATTCAGTCTTTGTTATAGCAACTCTAGCAGGCTAATACAGTGCACTCAAAAGCATAGGCTATTTTAATGGACTTTCCAAAGCCCCATCATCTTTATTTTTACTATAGTATGTTTTGAAGCTACTGCATGGCACTGTCTACCAGGACAAGTTTGTTCTGGCCCCAGTCTCCCTCCTTCCTTCCACTAAGGGCAGTCAAGATCAAGACTGGAGCCTGAAATCTTGGATTTAAATCTGTGTGACCTTGGGCTTAAATGGCCTCATTTGCAAAATCAAAGGATAATACCTGTCTTATTAGTTTATTGTGAGCACCAAGTAAGTTAATAACATGTAAAAGACTTAGTTGCTTGGCACAGTCTGTGCTCACAAAGAAGACTTCATTGCAATTATTGGGAAACAAAAAGCCACCTCTGCTTAAATATACACCAGACCCCAGAGTGACCTAGCAAGGACGGCTTGCATACTCCCCTGAGCTTCTAGAAGTTTTATTTGCAAAATTGCTATATAAATAGTGGGTACTTAAAAATCTCTGATTGTATTTTATCTTGTTTTATCCTGTCTTATTCTTAGAAAGGCTAATATTTGAGAATAGCTAGCATCCTTTATTAATCCTTTAAAAGAAAAGTGGGGGTTTGCTCCAGCATCACTTGGAAATTAGATCTCATCAGTCATTTGAGATTATGGATTAACTCACTGATTTTTTACCCTTTGAGCTAATTAGCTTTTGAACAAATATAGCTAGTCACAGAGGCCAAGCACAGCTGACCAAACACGTCGCAAAGAGTAAATTTGGTGGGCAAATAATGCCAGGCTTAGATCTCTTGGTAATGTTGTTTTTCTAATCACTGGAATTCAAGCAAGAAATGGAAACTTCATGTTTACAACTCTTCCAAAATAATAGGAAAAATGTAATTAAACAGCTTTCTGTACCCTTCCTATCATCACCCACCCCTATTAAAATTATTTCTTGGGGGAAGGAAAAGATAATAGGATGAAACAAACATCATTAACCGTATGTACATGTATGATTTGCACAAATGGTGTGACTCTACTTCATGTACAACCAGAGAAACAAAAGTTGTACCCCATTTGTGTACAATGAATCGAAATTAAAAAAATAAAAATTTTTATAAAATTATTTCTTTATTTCTTCTCTTATGTCCTCAAATAACTGGCCCAGTTTAATGGCTTAAGTATGTCCTTTGGGACCCTTGTTTAATAGATCTCTGTCAAAGGAAGGTTTCCCTAGATTCCCAACTACAAATTTATTTTTCTTAAATTAATTACCTGTACCTGCCAAGACTTTCTCACATCTCTACAAAGTACCTTAACCAGTTTATGTTTCACCTCGGTGCTACGCCTGCTAAGTACTTGTAGATAATTACCATGTCTTCGTAGAGTCTGGGGAAACTCAATAGTTTTAGACCTTAAAGTCTTTGTAAAAAAGATCTTTCTAGGTAGTCCTTTTCAAGTTCCCCTCCAGCTGAAATGATTCATAAACACTGCCTCAGCAGTGAGCCAGGTAGAGCCATCCCCTTGGTAAAAGCAATGAGAATGGTGTGACCATTCTGGTGTCCAGCACTATTGGTCAACAGAGGCTTATGACCTCCCCCAATATCTCCTCACCTAAAGAGTTTTACACTGAGCAACAGGTTCTTCTGAATCATCTTCACCTTTTCCTGATTCCACAAATCAGAGTTCCGGGGGAGCAGGAATTCCAGACCGAGTGACCAGCTCTTACATTGCACAACCACATATCTAAGTAACTCAGATTTTTGTCTTTTGCTCCTGCATTGAGGAGGATAGAAAAAAGTAAACTGTTTAATTCTTATTTCAAAAGAGTAGTAAAAGTGTGGTCATTATGCATTGTTATCAATGTTCATTGATTCAATAAAACTGTGGTCAGCTACATCCTAAGTGCTCAGGACAGATCTGCTTTTGCTGCCAAGGATGTCAGAAAACAGTGAAAACTTAGAGGGTAGAAAGCAATATGATCTAGTTAAATCATAGAGTTGTAAACCTCAAATGGATTAAGTCCAAGGACAGGGTTCTGTAGCCACATTTGGAAGCACCATGCTCCATGCTTGCATGGTGATTCCATGTTATCGTGTCTGCTACATGGTGGCATCTGGATAAATAAATTGTGATAATATGAATTCATTGCATAGTATGAAGTACACCTCTGTATATTTGATATGGAAACTTTGTCAAGAAATAATTTTTGAACAAAGAAGGTTGTAGGACAATATACCCGTATGACCTGTGTGTGTTGTGAATATATACTTGTTTTATGTGTATGAATATTTGTGTGTGTGTGTGTGTTTGCATATATGTAAGAAGTCTGGAAAAGGAATATAATTCTAGTAAGGCTGAATGTTGGAGAATGAGTCTAGAAATCCAGAGAGGACTTTAATTTTTAGTATATTTGTGTTAGCTTCCCATCACTATGACCAATACCTAAGATAATTAATTATTTAGAGGATTACTATGTGACGTGTAGTTTTGGAGATTTCACTCCATGATCAGTCTGCCCTGTTGCTTTTGGACCTGTAACAAGGCAGCACATCATGGCAGGGAGTGCCTCACAAAACAAAGCTACTCACTTCAGTGGAAGGAAACAACAAAAAGAAAAAGAGGTCAGGGTCAATTATCATCCTCTTCAAGGGCACACCCCCAGTGACCTGAAGACCTCTCACTAGACCCCACCTATAAAGATTCCATACCTCCCAATAGTACTGTGACTGGGGACCAAGCCTTTACCACATGGACCTTTGTTAGATATATATGATCCAATGTTCTGCACTAACTTTTACTATCAGTGTGTATCAACTTATAATAACTCTAATCAACATGAATTCTTAAAATTTTTTTCTAGATTATTAATAAGAAAACAAAATCCCTTATAACATTACTAACAATAAGGAAGTGAATGGAGAGGTTTGCTAAGGGAGCTCTTTTAACTCTTGACTTTGATTACTAAAGAATATAATGAAGAGTTTGGAAATATTTAAAGCAGTGTTCTCATCCTTATACTCACTTATTGAGCCTTAGATCCAGAATCACCCCAGAGTTTCTAAACTGAAGAGTAGTGACGCTTAAGCAAGTGTGTTTAAAAATAACACACATGGCACATACTATACAAATAAACAACCACCAATTATAGTTCCTTGGTTGATTCTGATATGCACAAACTTACAGTATAGCACTAAAGAGGAAAAGTGAAGGATAAAAACAACACATTGTGGCTATAATCAGACTGAGTTAAACTTCTTGTGAGATTGACAAATATCTCAAATTGAACTTAAAAATATACAGTCATGTACCACTCAAAACAACAACTTCAATGGTAGAAAAAAAATTAAAAGAAAGTTATTGCACACAAATGAAAATAGCAGAAAGTAGGAATGGTGATATGGATATCATTAAGCCAAAATGTTTTAAATGTGACAGAGTCATTTTAGAGATTAGAAGTTCAAACTATAAGAAAAAGAACAATTGTGAATCTTTATTCTTAACCCAGTATCATCAAAAAAATATGGGGAGTGGCCAGACATGCAAGAAGAAAAAAAACAAAAATATAGTTGTGATGACATATTATATTATTGCCATATCATGTCAAAAATATAATATATAGCTGGGCATGGTAGCATAAGCCTGTACTTCCTGCAATTTGGAAAGCTGAGGCAGAGGGATTTCAAATTGGAGGCCAGCCTTGACAACTTTGTGAGATCCTATCTCAACATACAAAATTAAAAGGGAAGTGCTTAGTGGTAGAGCACCCTTGTGTTCAATACTCCATACAGTAAAAATAAATAATATGTGGAATACTTTAATAATATAATTAATAAGCATCAACTAACAGGTTCATATTAAGTTGGTACCTTTCACTGAGAGAATGCCTCAATATCCCTACAACTTTTAAAGAAGGAATTCAATCACCATAGAGCACTTCACTTGCCTACCAAAGGCCCTTGATTCAATCATTGGTACTGGAAAAAAGGTGTATCACTTATATGGCTAAAGTCCTCAATAAATTCTGAAAATAACAGACTTTTAATAACTATTGAATCAAAGAAGTCAAAACTACAATTAAAGACTATCTGGAAACAATGACATTGAAACATGGTATGGCAAAACTTATGGGAGCCAGGTGCAGTGGCACATACCTGTAAACTCAGCAGCTCTGGAGGCTGAGGCAAGAGAATTACAAGTTCCAAATCAACCTCAGCAACTTAGCAAGGCTCTAAGCAACTCAGTGAGACCCTGTATCTAAATAAAAATATAAAAGGGGCTGAGGATGTGGCTCAGTCAGTGGTTAAGTGCCCCTGAGTTCAGTCCTCAGTACCACCAAAAAAAACCTCATGGGGTACAGCCAAAACTGCCTTCACATGATGCATTTATAGCCCTGGAGTCATTTAAAAGTTATTCATAGAAAGAATGAAAATAAATAAGCTCAGGATTTAACTCATATTAGTAAATAACCACAAAAGCACCCAAAGAATACAAGAGGAAAGATAATGAAAAGTGATAAATTAGAAGATAAAGAAATGATTCAACCAATAAGTGAATCCAAGAACTATTTTTATTAAGTGAACCACTGAAGATAAACCATTGACATATTTCTCAGATCAAATATAGAGGAAATATGAATTAACAAAATTATGTGAAAACAGAGGAGATTGAAACATTATTAATGGCTGTGATGGGTGTCAGCATGCCAGGGTGCTTGACAGAGCTCAGTACATACACATATCAGTGCACACAGAGAAAAATAACTGTAGACTACTTGTGAATCTTCAGAGTTTGGGAAAAAACATAGGAACTGCTAATAAAGCAAAGTCTCACACTCGTTTGAAGTACAGATTAGTAGAGTCTTCCTGAAAATGACAGTAGTTATCAAGGACTTAAGTTTCTCCAATCTTTGACCACTGGTTCCAAAAGAAGGGGTTTATCCTAAAAAAATCAAAAACTCAGAATAAATACTCTGGTATTTTAAGAGACAGGTACTTAAGAAGACTACTGTCATAGGAGTGTGCTAATGGTTTTAACATTTGTGATGAAACATAAGACAAACAATGATTTCATCTAGAAAAAACATGCAATTATAAAATCAGAAATAATTCTGGAAGACTGTACCATCATGTTAACTCTTAGAGCATAAGAATCACAAGTGATTTTTAACTTATTTATATTATTGTATATCTTCCAAATATGCTTCAATTAAATTGTAATATTTTTGTAAATGGACAGTAAAAGTGCTAATACAGAGAAAGGTAAATGTAAAAACAATAGAAGGGTTATAACAACAGGAAAAGCACATAAAAAATTATGTGTATGTATAATATCAAGACTCAGGTTGCCAAAATATCCAGATGTTTCCTGAGTGGTTAGTGTACTTTCCATTTCCCTGGAAGGAATATGACTGAGAGTCAGAGGGGACAGATATTAGCTAGGACACATTCTTTTTCCAGAAACTTGAGGTCTTTGGTAACTCTTTTGAGTCTTTTATCATTAACTCCTAATAAGTCAGTCAAATGTCCATTGCCAGGTACCTGAATTACTGTCAGAAGTGCCTCTTGGTTTTACTCACTCAGGGACCATGACTTCTCCCCCTCATTTTGTCTCCCTGTCCTTCCTTTCAGTGAGTCTGAGCTTCTGGAAGCAGTCAGCAGTACACTCCCTTTCCCAGAAGCACAACGTTTGGCCAACACTCCCCCTAGTGGCAGATTAGGAAACCTCCTAAAATGGCCTACCCCAAGCCAGGGCTGAGAACTGGGGCCAGCCAGGGATAATTGGGGTGATTGTTAATATGACACATTATGGGATCCAACTCAGGAGTGTGACTTAGAAGTATGTTATAATTTTTAGCTAGAAGCCTATTATGATGGAAATATTCAAGTTTTCTGTCGACCAAAATTATATATTCCTGTGTATTTTAGAAAAGAAAGATAATGTGATAAAGAGGCTCTCATACACTAGCTTATATCAATTTCCTACAATAAAAACTTGTGGAAACACTGGCTGCTACTTTATGCTCCTAAAAATGTATAGACGTGTCAATTACAAATAAGCCAGTTCCACCAGGGCATTGATGCTTTATTGTTCTCCATAAACATTTCTAAACATCCTCTGCACCTTGAATTTTCTCCATGGTTGCTAGCCAGCCAGCCCCATTTGAAACAGCCTGCTGATGTAATCAACACACTGCTTATCAGGTTTTCCAGATGGCTAATGGATCTCTTAAATAAAACTGGCCCTAATTCTAACTGGGTTTCTATTCTGGTCTCTTTTCTAGAATAATTTATTTTATGGTCCAAGTTCCTCTTTCATTATTACTGTGTCATCTTCTGTGATCTCTTTCACCACTATGTTCAAAACTGTCAAATGGTGCATTAATTCAATTCATGGATGTTAGTCATACTTGAAATAAGAAAGAGACCATTCATATTGATATCAACACATTGCCCCAATCATTTATCATTTACATGTAAAGTTTGATAAATTAGGATTTTCAGTATCATTGAATGAGCAAGGAAATAGATTTTCTGTTGTGGAATCACTGATAGGCAGTTTCTTGCCATTACTGATTCTGCCTCAGGAAGGAGTGTCCTTGTCATATGAAACAGTATTACTTGGATGGAGATCAGCATATATAGACCAAGTTTTCACGATTTCCTTTAAAGTCCTTGGTCTTAATGTTTGCTGCTACACAAAGTATTCCAAATATAGATAACTTTGAGCTAGAAACATTTGTGATTCCCAGCTCACAAATGGTTTCCAAGGTCTACAGTTAGGTGGTATAAAAGTGACATTGAAACTCATGTTGGAAGAATGCCATGGTCGCATGATTTGTGCAATAATGAATGGCTGGAATAAGGTAAGATAATGTAAGATTTGAATGGAATTGCATTCCAAAAGGAAGGCAGTCAGAGGTCCTGAGAATTAATGAAGCAGTTATAGAAAAAAAATATGGCTCTATTACACCACGCACTTTCCTCTTTTCCTTTCTATTGCTTACCTGTGATGATTTGGCAGAGTTTAAAAATAAATGAAGTGTATTCATTTTTCCTTCAGAGTTTTGCTTTGAAGACATTCTGTAAGGAAGGAAAAAAATAAAATACTGGAATACAGGCAGTCTGGGGTGATCAAGACTTCAGAATGCAAGCATTGTATCTGGTGTGCGTATTCTTGCATGGGGTGACAGGCATGCCTCCAATTAAATCCATAACATACAGACAAACATGCTGCTCCCAAGCAATATTAATAATCTTCTAGGTGCTATGAAGGAAATGATATTTTGAGTGGATCTGGGTCCCATCTGTACCTTTCCACTGTCATCTTTATGGACTACAACATATAGTGATCAGGATTGAGTTTTTAATAGAATTTGATTCAAATTTTTAGTGCTGACTAGAGAGAGGGTTCTTTTGCAGGCATATCGTCTCTGTCAATCATTGCTTTTCACATTTTCTTTTAGCTGCCACACCTTTCTATCAGAGAGGAGCCATGTATAGAGAACACAGGAGTGTGGTGCTAACAGAAACCACGTGGGAGGTCTAAGCCACTCCCCTGCTGAGCTTTCCTCCCCACCCTATCCCACCCAACCCCACCCCCAGACCCTAGGGCCTTCCTCACTTCTCCCTTGGCCATGCTGAGAAAGAACAAGGTTTCTCTCTGTGACTTAGTGCAGGAGTATGTTAAGCATTCATTCATTCTCTGATAGATCAAATCTTTATTCAATGCCCCTTATAGACCAGACCCTCATCTAGGCACAGGGTTGACAGTGAAGAGGAAAGACAAGGTGCCTGTCCTCAGGGAGGTCCCAGAGAGGCATCAGGTGCTGGTGCCTTGGAGAAAGTGAGAAGGGTGAGGTGTAGAGAAGGACCTTGAGAGGGCATTCATGTGGGAGACTGGGCAGGCAGGGCCTGGGGAAGAAACCTGAATGTTGAAGAGAACTTAGTAAAGAGTGTTTCAGGCACAGAAAGATCCTGAAAGCCCTGAGACAGAAGTATTCCAGGACCAGCCAAGTGGCCAGAGCCCATTGGAGGGCATGGAAATTCTGGGGCTAGGGAAGGACAAGAGGTCACAGGTAAGCAAGCCTGCTGAGGGAGCTTTCACATGCCGTGATGGAAATTCAGTGTTCCTCGCTTCATTGAAAATTCACTTTTAATCTTGTTTTAATTGTCAGATTATTACTTGTGACTAAGCTCTCTGTTATCCCATCAACTTGCAAAATGACTTTGAGGTAACTCCCATGTAGTATGTCTGTCCACAGGTTCATTCAAGTGAAATATTAAGACCATGGAGAGAGAAGGAAGCAGGATGTTATAGATAGCAAGATGGAGGATTTAAAATGTAGTTCTGCAAATCCAGGTAAAAAGAAAAAAGAAAAGAAAAGAAAATGATGACTTACATAAGTTTGATTAGTTATAAAGGAAGGCTATCCATTCTTAAGGGAAGGATGGCTAGCACTAAATTCTAGATATAACCTATTCCACGGGGTCTTACAAAAGTTATATATATATATATATATATTCAAAGTTCAATAATTCTCTTTATGAACATTTACTACCTAATATATGCAAACCATTGGCACTTCAGGGAATACAAACCCTAATCAGACATAAATTATTCTACCTTCCATGAGCTTGTAGCTTAATAGGGTATATAATGAACATGCACAAATAACTCTACTACAAGGCAAGCAGTATAAATATAGATTAGTTTTCAGAGTGTCTAGAGATGGGCTTCCATATAACTTTTTGTCAATAATAGAGGTAGTACTAACAGCATGACTCAGACATTTCAGGATGAGGAGAGGTTAAAAGTAGCCAGTCAGGTTTATGTTTTTTTCTGTAATCAGGGACTTAATGCACTGTACCCACAAGCAGGGCACAAGGGTAGGTTCTTTAGGGTTTCACCCACTGGTATCACTTGTTTCAGATGCAGAAGCTTATCCTCCTTCAATTCACATTGTACTCTGTCAAGATCCTGGGAGAGGTATTCTGCATGGCTAATTAGAGTGACATTGGATATCTATGTATCCATGACAAATCAACACTCTGAAACTTGAATAATGGGCTTTGTTTCCTATTAAAATACATCTTTTATATTCAAGCTATGGGTGAAAATATTTAAATGTGTGTATTACTGAAGGAAAAATATCTGTAATCCATCCATCCCAAGAAAAACACTGCTGATACTTTGTTCTATAGACTCTTGGACATTTTTCTGTGTATGTGGGGGGAGTGTCACTCCATTGCAATTGTTCTGTGACCCTTTTCTCACCTGTTTTTTTCTCACATGACATTAAGTCATGAGGTTTGAAGGTGCCACTATTAGTTGTTACATTACACACTAGTAAATAAGTGGATCAGCGATCTTCAGAGTAGACATGTAGGTTGTTCCCAGCATTGCACTATTAGATGAAATGGTGGGATGAACCTTCTTTAGAATACATCTATTCTCTCTTTTCCAATTTTCTCTAATACTTACATAGAAGTAGAACAGAGGGCTTTCATGCTACTTCTAATGAGTCACATATGTATCCAAAGCTTTTATTTCAGACCTTCGCTCATTGGCTCTAACTGCAGACAATGCTAAGCCAACAGCCATTTTACAGAAGGAAGGACTTCAAAGAATCTAATGAGTTCATCAGGTTTAGATTCCCATTTGCTTTCCTTTATTCTTTTTCTCTAAGGGTTCATGTTAATTCCCTTAAATCAAACCAGGGCATGGAAGGCATTCAGCTCCTGTTTATGCAATGCCTACTATGTCCAATTAGTTACCCGAGTTTCTTTAAGTTCTGCCTCCTGAAAAGGTCCTGAGTCTGCATGCTTGCCTTCTCCTCACACCTTCCATCTGACTCTGATTACCTACCCTCGGCCACTACAGAATTTCCTGAATACTCTCTTCTGTGTAGGTTTGACTCCCACTCTAATCCATCCTCTGTACTTCCTTTTAATGTCCATCTGCTGATATGATGCCTACCTCACAATTTTTAGTGGCTCCCGCTTGCTTCTAGATAAACTTCAAACTCCCCAGCTTTACATCTTGGGGCCTTAATTTCTGGATCCAGGTGCAGGGCTGAGACCTGAGAATCTATATTTTGTAAACCTCCTCTCTGATTGTAGTGCAAGCAGCTTGGCCCTTCACAGATCCCAAGATGGGAAGGAAGACACCCTGGTCTGCTTGGAACACTCTCTAAGGGCAGCAGGCCAGCTACAGATGGAAACTTCCCTCAGCCAGGGCTTTAAATTATCCAGTACAATGCGGTTATTTTAGGAAGAATTTCAAAAGCATTCTGCCAAAAAGCAACAAGTTTGCAAGTATAGATTAGAAGATCATTTCCATTTAGGAAGACTAATTTAATTAAGTGACACAATTTTTGAGGTATGAAAGCTTTTCCTGCTGAGCCAGGATTTTTTTGCCTCTCTGCTAATCAAAGCAGGTAGTTGAAATTAGAAACTGGCTCCAGCAGAATACTAAAGTCCCACTAGGCTGCAACAAAGGTCAGAGCAGAGAGAATTGTTCTCTGGGGCAGAAGGGCAAAGGGTATTTGGCTTAAATTGTATTGAAGCATTATGTTAATATTTTTTTAATTGACATCTACATTTTTGGTTCTTTAGAAAAAAAAACTGAAACTCTTTGTATTTCTATGAAAGGGAATTTATAAATACCATCCAACTATCAAGAAAACACTTTTGACCAGTTGTATATTTCCCTGGGATCAATGGTGACATTTTCAGAAAAGTTTGTGTATTGTAGAGAGAGATACTGAAAAGGATATTGCAACAATAACATTTATTTTACTTTTGTCATCTTTCTCACTAATCTTGAAGTCATTTGATGGGTTGAAACTCCCTAATTTTCATATCATGTACTGGGCACACCCTGTATGGTCACTAATACTGCTAATATCATTCTAAAATAATAGAATAATAGAATTTTGTTGTCTTTCTCTCTCAGAAGGATAAAATTTCCACAAAAACAGAGTCTCTTATCTTATTTACACTATGTCCCCAGTGCTTGGTCCATGGTAGTAGGCACAGGGTAAATATCTGCTAAGTGAATGATAGCATACTCCTACAAGGAGGAAGAACATAAGGGAGAAATTGAATCCTTCACCTGAAGGAAACTTATAGTAGCAGAAGATACCCTTTTGTTCTAACCTGCCTGTTTTATCAAATCATTACCATGCTGTGCATATTGGAAAAGACTTTTCAACAGAAAATCTATTTCTTCTTTCATATCTATCTTGTCTCATCACCCTTCATATACATCATCAATATGTATTCCAAAGTTTTCATTGACATGTATACCATATGTGTATGTGTGTGTTGAGGTCAGGAAAGCATGCTTTCTTACTTGTCTCCAGCCATGTTGAAAAGTTTAAAAAAATAGTTTTCAAAAATATAGTAAAGAATTGCAGGGAAGACAGAGCCAGAAGAGATACATCAATGTTTCAAAATGCTGGTCAGCAAGCCCTTTGTAACTGACCTGTAACAGAATAAGGATCTTGCATCAAATGTAAATCAAGTGTGTGATCAATCAGTGTTGAGTTCAGTCCACTTTATTTTCCTGCTAAGACTTTCTAGATGAAGGCAGTGAATCACTTGCCTTCTTATGCAAGTTCTTGTTCTTCTTGTAAACTTGTCTCAAATTGTTAATAGACTATCACTAATCTATAACCAGGCATTTAATAGGTACTGATCTTGGTCAAAGTCCAAAGAATCTCCAAATTGCCTTTTTAAGGAGTCAATTTCAATTTGTTGAATTAAAAAAAAACAAGATGTAAGGAATTTTTTAGTGAAGCTTGACAGAGATATTATGTCAGGTAGAAACAGTGTTATGAGAAAAAAATGAAGAAGTTGTTTTTTGAGACAGAAGACTCATGAATGGTTTTTATGGGGGAGGTAATAACTTGAACTGTGAGAAAAGAGCTACAGAAACCGAGCTGGGGAAGAGTGTTCCTGAAAGAAAGAAGAGCATGTTTGGAAGGGCTTGAGGTGGGAAAGAGGATAATGCTTTTTATTTTTTGTTTTTCTGTTTTTTTGTTTTTATAAAAGCAAGACAAAAGTTAAAATAAAAATTTAAAAGCAAAGTAGTCATTGTGTTTGGGGGGCAGTGGACAAGGAGTAGAGCGATTGGGAAGTGGGTCAAATACCTAGCCAGGGGCCAGATTTTGCAGGATCTTATAAGGCATGGTAAGGACTCTAGCTTTCATTTTGGGTGAGAAAGGGGATCTTTGGAGGGTTTTAAAGATCAGAAATGCCATGATCTCTGGAACACTGTGACTGCAGGGGAGTAAGGATTAAATGAAGCAGATGAAGAGACTGTTGCTGCAGTTAAGGCGAGAAATGAATGATGGATTAGGCCAACGTGGAAGGATTATAGATGATGATATGGGGTTACATTGTGAGGCTTTCTACAGGTGGAGCTGATAGGCTGTATTAATGGAATATGATAGATGAAGTGCCAGGTGGGAGAGAATAATGAAGTTGGTATGACTCAAGGTTTTGATGGCACCATTAATGGAAATGAGGAACAGTTAGAAAGAGAAGAGATTAGGCAAGGCAAGAGGAAGAAAGAGTCAAGTTTAGAGTTGTTGTTGGATTTGAGATGATAGACATTCAAATGCAGATTTTGAGAAAGCAGTGGAGTACATAAATCTGAGTCCAAGAAAGAGTTCAGGATTAGCGGTGTAACTTGGGAGATATCAACACATAGATGGTAGTAGGTCAGATCACCTAAAGGGTGAGTGAAGACAGAAGAGGACCAAGAGCCAACCCCAGAGCACTGCAACGGTTAGAGTTCAGAAAACTGAGGGGAACCTAGCAAAGGAGACTGAGAAGGAGATGCTGAGGGTAGAAAGCACAAAAACAACAATAACAAAATAAATAATAGAAAATACACGGTGTTTGAATGCCATAAAAAGGCAGCCTCTGTAAGAGGAGGCAGTTTTAAGGTTATTGTAAAATGAAGTTCGGAATTGCCACATTTGGTCTCATGGAGGTCATTTGTGCCCATGGTTCAAGCAGTTTCAACTCTCATTCACTGCTTGATTAGAGGAGTTCCCTCATCATCAGTTTCAGTTTCTTGGTGAAATGAGAGTCAAAGTTATGTGATGAGAAATGAGAAGGGAAGGAAGGGGCCCTGGAGGTTTGTGAGCGGGGCAGAGGCCATGACATGATCATCTGAAGAGTGAATCAACTAGGCAAACAGAGTAACATTTTTGAACAAATGAAGAACACACTTGGTAGTTCAGGTCATAAACTTAAAATGAGACTAGACAGCACCACCATATTCTTTCCTTCAGCCTGTTCAGTTGTTCAGATGAGGGGAGGCAGAGAGTAGGATTTAAGTAAGATCAGTGTTTTACTACGCAAATATGAAGGTTTGCAGGGCTGGGATTTGGGAGTGGCTATAACAGGAGTGATTAGAATAGAAGTTAGGTAAAGAAAAAAGTGGAGACATGAATGAAGTGAAGGGCAAGGAAAAGGTGGTGATAGCACAGATCATTAAGATCAAAGATTTTTTGCAATGGAGATACTAGAAAGAGTGAATTGGACATGAGGTGGTGGTTGTAAGTCTGAAACTGTAAGGATAGTTCTGTATTGGAAATAACAGTGTTAAGGATCCAGTCACAGCCAAGGGTGGTGAAGGAAGTTTTAAAGGGCAAGATCACTAGTGGAGGAGGTTGTGGAACTGAAAAGCTAGACCTTGGAGGGATCATCTGTGGAGGACACTGAAATTAATAATCTTTTTTTTCCCCCTTCCTCCTCCAGCTTTATTGGAATAGTTTAAAGTTACATTTTCTATTTTCTAGGACTTCAGTTGCTTTTCCATCTGACTTTTAAAAACTGATTACAACAAATGAAACACAGTTGTCTAAGTGATATAGTATCAAAAATAACATCTTGATTTCTGTGAAAATGCATTTCTCTGCAATTCCTGAATAGCTCCAAATTATGCTAACTCTGCGCATCGATGTGGACTCTGGGTTTTAGATTTAGTCTTTGAGAAAAAAATGTGTTCTAAACCTTTGCCATCACCATCGCGTGTCGGGCATCGGCGCTGCGATGAAGCTCCTGTTTGGGCTTTTATCCCGATTTCTCTCACCTAGCCATTTAACGCACGTTGGACTTTTTGTTTACTCCCACTCAACTGTATGTTCGATGAGGGCCTGAAACAGATGTTACGATGTTATTAATAGCAACTGAGGTCAGGCAATCCAAGGCCATCATTATGCTAAAATTAAAGTTACTTACGGAAGTTCATAGAAACTTCCAGAACTGGTTTTACCTCCTACATGGCAACATTTTGAGAAACCCAGAATGGGCGCTCTGGTCTGACTGAACTCTTCCCATTCTTCCCTCTATTCACCAGTGGCGCGGAAAGGGGATTCTTAACAAAGCATTATCCATAACACCTCTACCAAACTAAACATAAACTTTTTTTTTGTAGTTAAATGCAGAAAGTCGTTTTTTTTTTTTTTTTTTTTCCCCCACCCCTTTCCTCCTTTACACGGCAAGTAAAGCTCACTGGCCTGGGAGTAGCCTCTATCTGCCAACCTTTGGCCAGTGAAGAGGATTCAGAGAAAATAATACAACCATCAATCAGAAAAAGGAGGGGCGACAAAGGAAAATGATTAGGCTGTAGCCTCAATGTGCATTCCCGTGCAAGATGCCCTGACTCGCCACAACGGTAACAGTTGACTTCGCTTGTCTTGCTGCAATTGATGGCTACGTGACCAGTTTCACCACACTGTATCACTTGACTTTGGTGCAGTCTTTCTGAATGTGTCCAAATTCTCCACAAGAGTAGCACTTCTGCTCATCGGCGGGTCACAGTCGCGAGCCAGGTGGCCTGGCTTGCCGCAGTCGTAGCAGCACTGCTCTCGCTCTCGCTTGGGCTCCTTGCAGTCCTTGGCGATGTGGCCACCTCTACCGCAGTTATAGCAGGCATCCTCCTGAAGATCACAGTCCTTGGCAAGGTGACCAGACTCACCACAGCGATAACAGATGTCTGGAAGAGATGAGGAAACAAACTGGAAACCTCTGCCGCGGCTTCTCATTCCCCACCGCGGCCTCCGCCGGTAGGGCACTCCCGGGCCCAGTGGCCAGATCGTCCACACTTGAAGCACTCGTTGCTGCTCATGGCTGCAGGTCAATCTTTCGGCGTCAGAGCGGGTCCGCAGCAGCGGAGACTCAGACGCAGGCCGGGGGAAGGCGGCTCGCAAGGTAGCGGCTGTTATCTTCAGGGTCCTTGCCTGTGCCACACGCGGGTCTGCACCTAATAATCTTGATAACAAGAAGACAAGGCAAAAATCTTCAATGAATTATGTTATAACTAAAAGATTATATACATAAGGAGGAATCAGGATATAAAAGTCTGCTGGCAAGCAGCTGGGTTGTAGAAATGATGGTGATCTGGAAGGATCAATGAAAAGTGAGGACACCAGTACAACTTCCAGTATCACTCTAGTAACTAGAGTGTGGGAGGAAAATCTTGAGAAGGCTGAGAGAGAATAGCAATCACCTGGAGAGTCAGTCAGATTTCTATTAGGACAAGAATAGAAGCAAATGCTTGGAGACCATGCAGGAGAATTTACTGAGGATAGGCCCTGAGTTCCAGAGGTCATCCTGCAAAAGTTTCGTAATAGTGAAGAAAAGGGGAGGAGAGCTTAGATGAGGGAGTAAGCAGAGTCTTTGGGAGTATAGGTCTGTGAGAATTGGTGCTGTAGAATGAGCTGGATGGAGTCCCAGCCTCCTGCTCCTGGCTGAAATATACAGGAATGGGAGGACAAGCTGATTCTGGTGAGGTCTCAGAGTGGAATACGTGGTACTAAATGGAGCTGCTTGGTGGGCTCTCACAAGGAGATGGAAAGGACTGGATGAGAGAGAGTAGGAATTGCAGCAGTAGCAAGGGCAGGATGTAACATTTCTGGTGGCCAGGTAGAGGGGGTCTAACAGGGGCTGCCGAGCTCTTAATGATTATCAGAGACTGAAGAGCCAATGCCTCAATTTGTCAAAGACAACCTAAGGTTGCTTCTTCAATTGTCCATTATTTCTCTAGATTGGAAAATCACCATGCAGTGACTGGGTCTTAGACTGAATGTATTTTAGAATTACTAGGTTGGTTGAATGCTTCAACAAATACTGTTTTCATGGAGAGCACTTCACATTTACATTGGAAAAGAGCTGGTGCCATCCTCTTCACAGAAAAAAAGGTGACAACACTTAAATAGCTTTGGCTATCTCATTAGGAGATCACAGTTGGTGGGAAATCAACATTATCATGGAACATAAGTTGGAAATGATATTTTCTTTGCTCACCACTGAACATTTTGGACTCAGGAAACTCAGACTACCAGAGGAAACGTTATTATTTAAGGGCAATACTTTGCTTACTTGGGAAGCAAAACTTATGAAGGGAACTTGCTTCAGCTAATGATTTATTGCCATTTTTCCTACATATAATCAAATCCATAACCACTCATTATTTATCTATTATAATTTCAGCTTTCTTGCTTTTTCCATTTCAAAGTAGTCATTGAAAAATTGCCCAGCTGATGAATTTTATGTAGGAAAAACATGTTTTTGATGGTGGTTTCTTCAGCAACTACTGAAAGACTTTGTCACTACAGGCTGTCACAAGATAGCCTCACTTGGTAGTCTTGAAGTCTAATTAGTTTTCTTGTATGCCTGGGTGACTTTTAGAGCTGTAAAATAAAACTTGTTGAACAAAGTGACCTTTTTCCTATACACAATCTAGCCCATTTCAGAATTGTCCTTTACAAACATATAACACATTGATTGATTTGATGGCATTTGGGTATAAAATTACTTCTTGGATATAGAGAGAACAAGGCCTTGTTTCAAAAGTTTCTGACTTAATGATTTTCATTCAAAAGAGAAAAGCAAATTCAGAATTGAAGAGAAGTATAGATTTTGTCCTGACCTGTTCCTGAATAGAAATGTTTAAAGCCTTAAGGACACACTAGATAGGAGAAAGTTTTTAGAAAGAGAGCAGATATGGAGATAAATAAATTTGAACTGGGCACCTATTATGCATCAGACATTGAAAGAGATAGCAGTATAAAAAAGAATTTTCTAAGGGGAAAATCTAGCAGGGGGAGAGCATGTAATCCATTAACCCTGTTGAGTTAGCCTGAGACTTAAATAGAGGACTTGGGAACATTTGTTGCCTTGATGAGGAAACAGAGTGGGTGGTAGATGGGTGGAAACCTAAAAAGAACTGAGATATTAGAACTGGACTTTCAAACATAATTGAATAATTTGTCATCCATTATGGGTAGGAACAGGGCAGGAACATGGCATCAGAAAGGGAATTCAATGATGAGGCAAGGGCCTTAGCATGAGTGACAGCATGAATAAGGTGGCCCTTGGGAACCTGGGGAGGTAGCAAGGGGCAGAAAGAAGTCCCTGGTGAACTGGATCCTTGGAAAAGACCCTGACTGACTCTTTGACCATCTAGAGAAAACTTTTTAAAATAAATATGTTTTCAAGATATTATGGAGGACACTGATTTTTGTTCATTACTTACACACTCTAAGCCATTCAGATTTAGATTACTGTACTGAACTAATGTGGAACTGGACCATTTTCCATGATGAAGTAATTCATCTGCTGGATATTTTTGTAAAGGAAGGTTTTATACTTGTTCAGTTTCTTGTCTTTCCAAGGATGTTTTCTTTGGAATTGTTCTTGAAAATGGATTCTCCAATTTTGGTGAATGGGGATCAAAGGGTGTAATAATGAAAAGGAAAAGAGATAAGATGGTGTAGAAAAAGAAGCAGAGATGATAGCCAGAAGAGAAGGGGTGATTTCCTAAGGAACCAGTTAAGAGCCATGTACCCTAGATTCAAGTCTCTTGGCCTCCTGGGTCCCATTCCTTTCTCTGTGTAAGGGAGGTGATAATTTGTCCTGAGGCTCTCTGTTGCCCTTCTCATGTGGTGGAACATGAGAAAACCCCTTGATGTGGCATAAAGCACAATAAATGAGGACAGATCATGCTAGTCTCTCAGTGTACTTTTAAACTCTGCTTTATTATAGCCTCAGAGTCATAGTTGTGGAATGAATTTAAGAATGAAAATCTAAGAATTTAAGAATGAAGAATTAAGAATCAAGCTTTGAAAACATCTCTTACCTGTTAAGCTTGTGGAGAATGTCAAATCTTGGGAACCACCTCCAGGATTTCTGATTCATAGGACTAGGATAGGGTTTAGGAATCTATATTTATAGCAAGCATCCCATGAGATTCCAAAGTAGGTAGAATTTTTTAAAGAAACTATCCTAAAAGATCTTCAAAGATATATGCATTCAGTAAAATCAGGCCAAGAGTTGCTCGGCCTAGTAAGGAGACCTCGGATTCTCGCCTTCTGGAAGTGCAGACACCCCTGTTTAGCTTCTGAGAGTCTTCTTTATGGGCTCAATAGCTGAGGTTAGCCTTGTTATCTTGCACCAAATGAAGAGGGCATGCACATTTCCTGAATTCTACCATTGTGTATGTGTAAAGGATTAAAGACGTGATTTCCTCCTGGCTTCCAAGCCCTTTTCAAGAGCTGCATAGGCTCAGACTCTCCGGCTCCCAGCTGCTGCCACCCACCCAATGGACCTTTCTTTGTCAGCAGTGTCCCTGAGTGGAAATCAGTCTAACTGCCTTCTGAAGCCTCCTCTCTTCCATCTGCTTCCTCCTTTTTCTTGCATGAAGGAAACATCTGTGATGCAGTGGAAGTTACCTGAATTCTAATTCTGATACTTAGTGGTTCTGGGACCTCTGGAAATTCCCTTGCTTTCTAAGTCTCTGTTTTCTCAACTGTAAATGAGGATGACTATGGAACTCACAGCTTTGCCATGAAGATGAAGCAGTGTGGCAGGGAGCTTAATGCTCTGTGTGAGCCTGCTGTGTGGAATCTGCTGTCTGGACCATGCTGAGCTCTGATCTCCCAGGAACATGTGCATTGATGCACTTCTGAGGAACAACAGTGTCTTTAGAAAATGTGTCTAGAAGTCAAAGTGAAGGGACTGAGGAGTAGGCATGAAGTTGACAGCAAAAGCCATATTTAAATTTTCACAGAAAAGACAATTATCCTCAGGAGATACATGCCAAGACTCCCTCCCCACCCAGGAGATACTCAAATTCACAGATATCACTAAATTCTAGATAGACTATGTTTTTCCTTTCCATATGCACTTATGATCAAGTTTAATTCATAAATTAAATTAGGAACAATAAGAGATTAGCAAAAATAGCTAATAATAAAATAGAACCATTCTAATGGTGTACTGTAAAGAAAGTTATTTAAAACTCATGATTTTTTATTTCTGGAATTTTTCATTTAATATTTTCAGACTGCAGTTGGTTCAGGTAACTCAGAACTACAGAAAGCAAAATCACAGATAAGGGGAGAATACTACATTAGCTTCTGAATAAAGAAGGTAATTTTGGATCATAACATTTCATTCCCTTCCTTTTAAAATTTTCATCGAAATGACCAACACACACACAACACCACATCATAGTGAATGTGCAATAGAAATGGACAATGGAAGGGTCATTCATTCAGCAATGTGCAGTACATACACACTATGAGCTGCAAGTCTCACAGTGGGTTCATTTCCTATGGGCAAACACTGGAAGTAACCCACATGTTCAACAATAGGAGAACAGTTTCAGTAATAGAAAACTGTTATCTTTAAAAGATAATGATACGTAAGCATCATAATTTGTATAAGAAAGCGTGTTTACATTATTACATTAACAAGTTTACAAAGAAAAGGTATTATGATACTAAAACTATGCATAGAAAAACTTAGGAAGATAAGCACCAAAACTTTTAACAGTGTTTTGCTGTAAATAGTAGAATTAGAGATCATTTTAAAAAAATATTGCATATCTATTCATTCTATTTTAATTACATTGAATTTAACATACTTATATGATGAACACATAGGTCTGATTGTAACAATTGGAACTTTTAAACATTAGCTGCAGCACTAAAAATGTTTGCCTAGCTAATTGGGAGCTTTTGTGTGATGTTTCTCTAGAGAGCAGTATCTTCCATTGTTTGGCACTCTGACGTCATTATATTGAGACATTCTCAGGGGTGTTCACCTTCCTATAAGTCCCCTCAGAAATGCTTTGGGACAACAGAAAGTTCTGCCCCTCTCAGAACAGAAGCTGCTCCAGGCCTCCTGAGTCTTCTGTGTGTTTATTTCCTCCCCAGTTGTTCACACACCCATAGAATTTCTCTTATGGAAGTTGACCTCTGGCGAGACTTCCTGTGATAGAAAACAATGTACTGAGGTTTTTCTTTTTTTTTTTTCTTCTTTTTAAAGCATCGTTACAATTCCCACTTTCCCTCCTTTTATTTTCATAACTGAGTCCAAAGTGATTCTTTTTCTTTGAACCTTGCTTAAAGTGTCCCCATCCCTTTTCCAAGAGACCTCTTTTACCTGGGAGCCTCAGAAGGTTAGCTGATGATATGGAGGTTCTGCCTTATTAATCAAACGTGCGCTCTGTGCTGGGCATTAATCACATAAACCTGCACACCTGAGTGAGCTTCATTAGTGTCATCTTTCACTGCTGTCCTCTCCCTACCTAGCTTGTTCTCCCGTGGTTTTCATTAGAATACCTCCATTGCTCAGGTTACCTGCTCCCTCACTGTCTCTCACCTACCATGGCCAGGTGTTGTTTTGCCCTACTGGTTGCAGGGAAAGATCACTAAGAGGTTACTAAGCAGAACATTTAATTAAAGGGCCTTGAATGTACTCTTTGACTGATTTCCTTTCAAATCCTTGGATCCTCTGGTAGCTTCTTCTCAAGATTTTGCTCCACACTGAGCCAAATGGCAGCCCCCCAGAGTGAAGATGGGCCTCAGCATGCCACTGAGCATCTGTGTGGATTGGGTTTGCCAGAATGACAGCCCTGTTCATCAGTTACTGCCCCCCATCCATCTGGGGACATCCTGCTGGTAACAGACCTTCCTGCCTTGTTTCCAGCCATCTCCTTTTCTCATGTACTACAAATTCCACATAAATATCTTTGAACTCATTCTTTGCTTTTGCCTTTACCCTTCATTCAGTCGTTCTTCAATCCATTTATTGATTACCTATTATGTACCAGGACCTGCACCTGCATCTGAGGACTTAAGATGTGAAAGAGATATGGTTCTGCCCTTATAAATCAACATTCTAGCAGAGAAGAGATGCAAAAGCACAAAAAGAGTAAACAAGTCCTCAAGTACAAGAAATGCTATGAGTAAACAAAAAGGTACAGAGACAGATTATTAGGAATGAACAGATTGATTTCAAATAGTGTTATCAGAGAAGACTTTTGTCCCTGGGCAGGACTATCAGCATAGCCTGGGAATTTGTTCAAAATGTAGACTCTCAGACCTGTTCAACCACTGACTCATCAGAGACCCTGGAGTGGGACCCAGTAGTCTGTGTAGTGAGCCCTTGAAGTTATAGAAGCCACACCAGTTTGAGAGCCACTGATTTAGGCTGCAATTGTATGATAAGAAGCAGGCAGCCATGTAAGTACAAAAGTACATTCCAGGCAGAGAGTAAAGAAGAACAGATTGGAAAGAAACTGGCTTGCTCAACAAACTGAAACAAGACCATATTGGGTGGGTGGAGACAGTGGCAGAAGATATTGGTGTGATGTGGATATCAAATCATGTGGTATATTAGTCAGTTATGCATTACTACAATGAAACACCCAAGAAACCTAACTTTATAATGAGAAAAATGTTCATTTAGCTCACAATTTTGAGGTTCAGAATCCAGGATTAGTGGTCCCATTGGTTTGGCCTCTGGTGAGGGCAGCAAGCAGAGGAACATCATGGCAAGAGTGACAGAGGAACAAACAGTCACACCTCAAACCAGAGCAGAGGGGAGTGTTTTAGTCAGGTTTTTCACTCCTGTGACTAAAAGATCTGACCAGAACAATTTTAAAGGAGGAAAAGTTTATTTGAGGACTTACAGTTTCAGAGGTCTCAATCTAGAGTTAGCAGGCTCCATTCTTGAGGCTCAAGGCGAGATCAGACATCATGACAGGAGAGGGTGGTGGAGGGAAGCATCTTGCATCATCAGGAAGCAGATAGAGAAACACCACTCTCCAGAATCAAAAATATACCCCATAGCCACGCCCCAATTCCCACCTTCTCCAGCCACACCTACCACTTCAATTAGTCCCATCAGGGATTAATTCACTGATTGGGTTAAGACTGTTACAACCCAATCATTTCTCCTCTGAACCTTTCTGTATTATCTCACGTGAGCTTTTGGGGGACACCTCAAATCCAAATCACAACGGAGGCAAAGTATAGGCAGTGTCCCCCAATCCCTTTTGAGGGCACACCCCCAATGATCCATAAGACCCCAACTCTTAATGTACATAACACTCTCCAATACCACCAACCCAGGGACCAAGTCTTTATATTCCTTAGAGGAATATTCAACACCCAACCATAGCATGGATGTTCTTATATTACTAGCTAACATAGTTCAAGTGAGAGGCTGTTGACGTTTTAAGCAATGCTATGCCATGGTCTAAGATGATATTGGTAATTCCAGAATAAGTTGAAGAGGATTTTAGGAGTTGAATTCATAGTCCAAGCAGTAGATCTTGGTTTCCTGGTCCAAGTGGCTACAGTATAAAAAGAAGTAAGAAAGTAATCCTTAGATTGTTTAGAAAGAAGCTCAAAAAGACTCACTGAAGGATTGGAAATAGGTGGGGTGGTGTTGAAGAGATACTCAAGTCATGTCTGACTTGAGTAACTGGGTGGATGGAGGTATCATTTTCTGCTTTGGAGAGGACCCTGTCTCTCAAATCTCCCTAATGTGTTCAGGTTATAATCCCACTGGAATTAGCTTCTTGGACCCATCCTCAGATTTGTTCATAGGCTACATCCTCTGTCCATCTCAGACCCCTGAGCAAGGGAGCCACTGGGCTGATTCCAGAAGGGCTCTGTCCCTATATAGCATGGTGTCTTGTGCAGTGAAATTGAGGAACACCTAAATTTTCATGTCTGCATGAAGAGCAGCATTCCTATTCAAAAAGGACTGAGTTTGTCCCAGGCTTGCCTGAGGTGTATATTGTTACTTTCACTGTAGGATGGGAAAAAGTAGAAAGGAGAGATAAATTGCCTGAAACCATGAAGCACAGACAGCCCAAGAATTCAGTGGGGGCTGAACCAAAAAACAGAAGCAGAAGACAAGAGTGGCCAGGGGCAGGAGAGGAAATTGGAGAAATCTATAGCTCTGGGATGAGTGACCCTTTGAGCAATAACCCACTGTGAAGAGTGAACTGCAGGAGGGAATAGGGAAGAGAACAGATTTTTAAACTCTCCTCTTCTCCTGTACAGAAGGTGGACTGCTAAGTTCCTGAGTCTTGTTTATGAGGCTGTTGGAAACATTCCCCTGTCTTTCATACCCATCAAGAATGAGCATACCAGTCAGTCTACCCAGTCAGGAGTTTTCCATCTCCAGCTGTCCAGGATGTCTTATTGATGGTGCCTCTTGCACAGTTCCTTGTCCCTTGTTTACAGTGCATGTTTGGGATATCGGGAGGCTGCATATTCTAGATGCAAATCTGAGAAAAGTGGTGAGATAGATGGGGACAATACAGGGCAAATGTAATGAGATGGGGAGAACATAGAACTCGGAAACTCTGATCCAAAGAGCCTTAAACTAAATCTAAAGAAGTTGAATCAACTTATCCAGTAAGACTGAGGATTTGCTTTGGAAGGATGTTCATGATGTCTGGGTGTTGGAATGAGGTGAGACCAGTGTTATGGTTTAGATGTGGTGTCCCCCAAAAGCTCACATGTGAAACAAAGTGAGAAGGTTTGGAAGAGAAAGGATTGGGTTATAGCCTTAGCCTAATCGTGAATTCATCCCTGATGGGATTAACTGAA